>NW_026899534.1:0-83445 GCF_033153095.1 Gastrolobium bilobum
TGTTCATTGATTTTTGTTTCCACTTGCATTGTAGGTACAGTTGTTCCATGGCTGGCCGTAGAAGATCATCTAGCACTGGAAATGAGAGGCGACAGAAGCTACGACAAGACCGTCCGTCTTCGTCAAGGCCACAAGAGGAAGACCCCGCTGCTGTCGACCTCCCATTCGGATACTTGTTCGAGAATGACCCGGTGGTTCATGAATCTTTTGTCCGTGACTTTGTTAACCGACCGATTTGTGGGGCCAAATCACTTGATACAACCTTTTTTGAACAAGAAGGTTTTAACATTGTGAGGTGGTTGGAGGAATCACATCTTAGGACCTTGGCTGAACTGTCGTGTTCATATTCTGAGCTGCATGTACGGGCCTTCTACCATAACCTCAGCTACCATCAGGGTGAGCTGAGGTCTAGGGTCTGCGGGGTGGAGATCATCATGACGGCTCCGGTATGGTTGGAGTTACTGGGGTATGACTTTGATTCTGCGCAGACTGTGGAATATGACGCAGACAAGCGGGACCATACTTCCAGGATATACACGCGGTGATGCCGTGCAGGAGCAGAGAAGAGCCCGTGGGCAACACATTGCCTATACGGTGGGGTTGCTTACTGTGGAGTCCCGCATACTACACTATGTCATCACCCACATTCTGTTTCCGCGAGCGTTCAATCATTCCAGGGTGTTGGAGCATGACATTCCCATCATGTGGGCTATCCGACATGGTACTTCGGTGAACTGGAGGCACTACATCTGTTGGATGATGTATAAGGCCAAACACAAGGGTGCACTTCCATTTGCTTGTCTTGTTCAGAGGATATTGGAGCATTTTGATGTTCCCATGGGTAATGTGACCTTGAAGAAGACCACAGGGTATAATCATAAGTTTGGAAAACGTCTACTGGAGCAGTGCAAGATGACAAAGAACCCCCAAACAGGAGTGTGGCAGTTCACAGGTGCGGCTGATGTTGAGGTTCCTGATGTTGCTCCAGTTGTAGACATGGTTGAGCCCGAGGTGGAGGATGATGATGACGATGATGATGAGGGTGACCAGCAGGAGATAGCTGAGCCTGAGGGTGGGTTTTCATTACGTGATGTCATGAAGGGCATAAACGCCACGCTGAAGAAAATAGGAAAAATGGCGCTGAAACACAAAAAATGGAGGAAGAGTCACGTGCAGAAGGGAAATGAAAGATTTAGACATATACAGGGACGGTTCAAGGGTGTTGAAGATAGGCTTGCTCGTCTAGAGCTTGGACGAGGACAACAGATTGAGGATGTTGCAGGGCAGGGGGCTGATGTGTCAGATGAGGATGACGAGGAGACGGCGTCCGAGGAGGATGAGGATTAGATTTAGGGTTTATGTTTCTATTTTACGTTTGTAGTGTATGTTGTTATGTAATTGACTTCGGTCTTCCTATTTGACATTTGTAGTTTATGTAATATTATGGTTATGAAATGAACTATTTGATGTTCCCATCATGTTGTGAACCGTTTACGTAATTATTGCTGTTTTCTTGTTTACCAAATGAAGGAACAAATATCTTTTACCTTCTTGTTTTCATTTTGTGTCTAATCACAGTCCAACGGGTCTAAAATGTCCAATGAAATTCAGAACAGGTGCTCATAACAGAGTTAAATGAAGAACACAAGTTTCGGATACCCTAACCCAAGATTTATGCAATACATGTACATTCGTGGTTTATAACCTGTACAATACTATTTTGTACCTGAAAGTGTGTTCCCCAAGTCATTATATGCGTGTACATTGATATTCGATCGGTTCCGTGCCAAAAAAATGCGTGCAAAACAGAATGGGGTGTCAAAACCAATTATTTAGTCGAGCAACCTGTACTGGTTTAGTCGACTAAACTGTGTAATCGACTAAACCAGTACAGGTTGCTCGACTAAATAACTGGTTTTGACACCCCATTCTGTTTTGCACGCATTTTTTTGGCACGGAACCGATCGAATATCAATGTACACGCATATAATGACTTGGGGAACACACTTTCAGGTACAAAATAGTATTGTACAGGATTCATATGCAATTGGGTACGTATTACCCCAAACCGTTTGTTTACGCTCCCCGAAACTTGGTGATTTAATTTTTTGGTAATATTAGTATTAGTTATGAGTTTCAATCTATCAATATGGACCAATGTTAGATAATGGACTTAGAAATGAAATGTCAAATTACATAATGAGTTATACAGTAACACAAAGTAACATCAAAATTCATAACAGAATTACATGAACTCTTACAAAAGACCTTAAATACATGCACAACATTGGTTCAGCTAGGATTAATCCCCATAGGACATGTACGTTTATTGTGACCAATTTGCTTGCAGGTGCTGCATCTAGTTTGACTGCTTGTGGGTTGGGACTCAACCCAATCCATTTCATTCTGTATCCTTGAAGACTTCGGTCTACCTTGTGCACGAACCAAAGATGCATTTGGGATTAAAGTTGGACCATCTATTTCTGGGATCAACAACTCATTACCCATTGGAAACCAATGTGCAGCATAGACCTTCTCAATTTGTGTAATTGAGAACACAAGATCGACATAGTGTGACGTAGCAATCAAGAGGGTACCTTTGTATTTCCCGTACAGGTGCGTGCCATCAATTTGGATTATGGGTTTACAATATTTGAAAGCCTCAATGCACTGGTGAAAAGTCCAAAATACCCTGCGAAAGATAGCCTTATCGGTGTAGACACGTCGTTCGTCACAACACTGATCCGTATCAATCTTGAACACAGAACCAGGATTTATCTGTGTCATGTAGGTCAGCCAACCAGGTAAGATGGCATATGATTTTTCACAGTCCCCAAACAACTTCACAATTGCCTTCATTTTGGCCTTCCAAGCCTTCCTATAAGATATGTTGTATCCATACAAACTTTGTACCCTCTCCTGAATAAGAACTGGTTTCGTGGATGGATCTTCTTTTAACATACCTATACAAAATTCGAAGTCAACACAATCAATAAATATACCGAAAAAATAAAACATAAACAAAAATTCTGTAATACATATAATGGCTGCACAGATTACATCAGAATCCAGCTGTTTATGGTCCCGAGTAAGGCCTTGGTTTAGGCAAGTGTGTTTTTTACCCCACTTACTAACAACCCAACTATTTCCATTCTTGGGCAACATAGCCCGCACGTACCAGGGACAACCATCATTATGGTGTCGACACTTCATCACTAATCTATGGTCATCACTTTTTGCCACCACAGCAGTACGATGAGACTTCATACAATATAATTTGACTGCATGTTGCATTTCAGATTTAGTTCGAAACTCCTGGTACAAATATAATGGATCCCCTAAATGCCAGCCACCGTGGATGTCATCGTCGCCATACAGTATCTCCGTCTCATCATTAGGGTGAGCCCAATTAATGAATGAATAGTGTGGGCTGTCGTTCCAAAATGGCTCAATCTCAGAACCTACGTCCAAATTTAAACTTATCCGTCAGTACGAAAGAAAACACAAATATATATATATGCAAAATTAAAACTTTAATTTACAATCTTACCACTGCTAACAGGGTCAACACGGAGCGGTGGCATAACCTGGGAACTCAAGTTTCTTGAACTAGTATCAGCGTCAAAATTCCCCTCTACGTCCGTATCTGAGGTGTCACCCAGCGGAATAACACTCTCGGGTTCACCATCGTCTTCACTGTCCATATCCTCGTCATGCTCATCCTCATCCTCGTCTATTTCCCTCAGTGGTATCTGACTTAAGACAGGTGCAGGTGCAGATAAACCGACCACTCTGTCTTCTTGACTTTGACTTCTTCCATGCACAGGTGCAGATGAAGATTGACCACAGTCTATTTCAACATATATCTCAATAAAGTTTTGAAATTTTCGGTCCACAATTGCATCTATGACACAGTCCACATCTTCATCGTCACATATATCATTACCAATTGCCGTGTAGCCCCAATTTTTGGTGAATCTTCCCCTTCAGCTCATTGTACGTAGTGCCCCGTTTGATTTTCAACATTTTCGTTTTTCCTTCAAATTGAACACCGTTGGGGCCTTCATAATGCTTTCCATCATAGTAAATCATGGTAACATACATGTTTGGACTTGAGCTCATCTTTCACACGAATTTTGGGGGTAGGAATCGGATTTTAGGGTTTTGGGTTCGGATTTGGGGGAAAAAATTGAGAAATAAAGGAAAATGACAATGATTTCACAATTACTATGCCTTAGAGCTGGTGTGATGAAATGGAAGGGTGATTGGAAGGTTCACAGCTGACAAACAAGAGAAAGAGACCAATGGAGGAGTTTTACATTCGAATATAATGAAAATGAGACCAAGAGAGGTCTGGATATAGGGTTTTCCGCTATCTTTAATCGACTAAATAATGTGCTTAGTCGACTAAAAGTGCAAACAATGTAGTCGATTAAGGTGAGTTTTTAGTCGACTAAAATTCGCGTTTCATGATTTCTGAGTTTAGCCCATTTAGTCGATTAAAAGTGCAACTTAATCGACTAAATGAGGGCAGGATGGTGGATAGTTCTGGGGGAGGGGCAAATTGGTTATTAATTATTTAATTAGGGGCAAAAGGGTCAAAAAGCCTAAAATACTAAGCTTAGCTATTAGAGCTAATACTGTATGTTTATGACTTAAACCTCTATAAATATGCATTTTTGGCCCAAAATCTAAGGCCATACACTTAGAATACGTGACTTGGAGGCTGATTAGCTCCCTCCTACTGTTCCATTGTCTTCCTCTTCACCTTGAGAGCCAAGAAGTCATCTTTCTTCTTGGTTTCTTCATCAAATCTCATAGTCTGAGTGTGCATTAGACTTGTGAGGTTGAGAGGCACCATTTTTCTGAGTTGTGAGGGTTGTGGTGAGTGAGAAAGTTTCTAACTTGGTGGTTGGAGTTGAGAAAGCCTTTGAGGTAGCATTTTGAGCTTCAAGGTGTGATCTTTCAGGAGAAAGGACCTTGCTTGAGTGCCATTTTCATGCACCTTTGAAGTCAGCATCTTGGAATTGACTTGAGAGCTCCAAGAGCATCAATCCTTGCTGTCTTAAGCTTTGGGTAAGTTGTTGAACCTTTGATCATGAGTTTTAATGAGTAAAAGTGGAGTCTTGGCATGTTTAATGAGTTAAACAAGTAACCAACCAGTATATGAACCTAAAAAAGTGTAAAGATGCATGCTTTTAACGTTTAGAAGTGTTAAAAATGGAACATTGGAAGTGATATCTTGCGAAATGCAGAAACTGCATTCTGCCGCAAAATATCGGGATATTGATATCCGGATATGGGCTTTGTGATATCCGGATATGGATATCCGGATATGCCCCCGACATATATCCGGATATTATGGGGTTTCGAAGAACAGTAGCTGTACTGTTCATATAGAAGGTTGTTATGGGTTTGTGGACCCTAGATTGATGAAGTGAGACTTCTGTAATAATTAAACTAAGTCAGAATCAAGTGATTAAGGGCTTGTGGCTTTGTGAGAAGCCTCAAGACATGAAACGTAAAAGAGAGGCATTGTCTTTATGTATATGCTTATGAGCTATGGTTGTTGATATGATTGCTGGTCCGAAACAGATTGTGATTCTGTTGTGTTTAGGCTTTGAGCTTGTGTGGACTCTTGGCTTGGATAGCTAGCTTGCAAGGTAAGCTTTTGTGTCCTCGATTTAGCCATTGTGTGGTTCCACCATACCCCATGAGGGAATGATTTATATGCATGATGTGTTTACATGCTTTAATAAATGAAAATACTGTTGAGCTTTATGTGCAATTGCTTATAATATGTATGTGTTGTTCCACTTAGACGATAAGCCTGAGTATGTGGTGTCATACAAGACGGTGACACGGTGGGTGGGTGCAAGTGGCGTCTTGCACTAGTGTGGGTAATAGACGTATTCCTGCATTTCTCTGGCCAGTAGATTAGATATGACACACATGACATGATTATCTGCTGCATTGCACTATTTTGGAACTTATATTGTTAAATTGTTTTTGAACTTATATTGCACATGTAAGTGAGCTTGGGGTGGAAGATCCTTGAGGATCCCTTGCCTTACTGAGATTTCTGTTTAGAGATCTCACCCCACGTTTGGGGCACTTATTTCAGGTTCAGGTAACCCAGGGGCTGAGACCTCTAGCGGCAGGAGGCCAGAGCTTAGCTGATATTGCTGTTTATATGATGATATGTCTGAATGCTGGATTATGCCTGCTGCTTTATGTTATTAGCTTGTTATGATTATTGTTGCTACTGTTGAGACTATGTTGGGCTTTGTTACCTTATTTGGTGAGCATGAGGATTGTCCATGCCACATTGTTTGACTTTGTCTTAGTTGATTCGAGTTGTATAATTGTATCAGAATTATGTCTGGACTACGTGTTGTAGATCTGTGACTTAGATACTCACTTATTTATGTATGAGGTATTTCAGTTAGCTATCTTTTGCAATTTACATACAGGCGATGTTTTTATGAAAATGATTAAGTAATCAACTTGGCTAAGTATAATGACATCATAATTGAAAAGAAAAGATATTCTGCATTTTTAATTAAGTGTGGCTTAATACGATGACATGTTAACAGACCGGGTATACACGGGGTGTTACAACTCCCAAGGGTTTTTCCTTGTGTTTCAGATTTGACTATGCTCAAGGTGGTCTTTGGTCTGGTCATGGTGAAAGAGTTGGTTTGGAAATTTGGAAATGTGAGATAAAGAAGAAAGACGAAAGATGTGGTTGCTTGAGTATTTTAGGAAGAATAGGGGAAATGATTTCAAAAATGGTCATAATAATGGTGCTCAAGGGGTGGGATTGATGAGGTGTTATGGATGCCGTTTGAGAAATTTATGGTGTGTCAGAAAAAGAGAGAGTGTGCTGCCCCTATCCTATCCCTGCTGCAATTACTTTTGGAAATTCGAACTGAAGAAGTTACTATTTTGGGTAACTTTTCTCTGAGCATGTATGAGTGGGCAACAAGGTGGTAACAATTTCTGCGACTGTTCTTCTGAAAAAAAAAATTTCAAATCAAGAAATAAATTCAAAATTTAAATTAAACCCAGTTTGTTCAGCCCAATTGAAACACTTGGGTCCTGAAAACCTTTTCAGCTCAAATTGTTCATTGTATTGCTTTGAATCCATCACTTAAAAGTAATTTTAAGTGTGAATTTACTCCCAAGGATGTATTTGGATGCCAATTGCTCAAGAGCAACCCCAAAACCAGCCTTCTACAGCATCCTATAGCCAAAAACAATTTATTAGAGCTTGAAATTGAAAAAGGAAAATTGAAATTAAAAGAAGGGAATAAAAAATCTGTGTTGTCTCCTAGTAGCGCTTTGTTTGTAGTCTTAACTCGACTTTTGTTCCTGGATCAGATGCTGGTAGGGTCTTCAAGAGGGAGCAACAACTCCTCTTGTTTTGAGATTCCTCTTCTGTATTTCTTTAGACGATGTCTATTCACCCTAAAAGTATTCCCAGTTTTCTCATTTGGGCTGACAAATTCTACATGTGGTAGCTCCTTGGTTATACGATAAGGTCTATCCCATCTCGACTTCAACTTTCCAAAAAACAACTTCAATCTTAATCTGTAAAGCAATACTCTTTCTCTTACACTTAGCTCCTTGTTTATCAAGTTCTTGTCTTGCCATTTTTTCATTTGTTTCTTTATGACATGCATTCTCATAAGCATCGTTCCTGAATTCTTCTAATTCATTGAGCTAGAGCAGTCTTTTCTCACCAGCAAGATCAACATCCAAGTTCAAAAATGTGATTTCCCAAAATGCTTTATGTTGTAATTCTATGGGCAAATGACAAGATTTCCCAATTACCAGCTTGTAAGGAGAGTAACCTATGAGAGAACGATATGCAGTCCCATAGGCCCATAAAGAATCATCCAGCTTGCTTGCCCAGTTCCTTCAAGTTAAGCTCACAACTTTTTCCAGGAATCTTTTAATCTCTCTGTTTGACACCTCTACTTGCCTACTAGTTTATAGATGGTAAGGGGTGGCAATTTTGTGCTGCACACCATATTTCTTCAGGAGCAATTCGAACTGTTTATTCACAAAGTGTTTGCCTCCATCACTAATTATTGCTCTTGAGGTTTTGGGTTGAGGCATGGTGTCGAATTCACTTGCTAGCGTTAGACTAGCCATAGCCTATTGGTGGTAACCCGAGTACAACTCGACTCTGATTCACTGTCAGGCTGTCCCAGGGGGAGCCCATAGCTGGGGACTACCACTAATGGGCTAAGACTAGTCCAATGCTACCAAGTGAATTCGACATCATATCTCAATCCAAAACCTTAAGGTATTGGGTTCATCTTAAATGCGAAACCCACCATTGGTATGCTCCCCCTCAACCGAGTACCGAGGTCCAAAGTACTCAAGTGTTATAAATATTCAAGTGTGACGAGTCTCATATTAGTTGGTAATGGACTAAGTAAAGTGTATACAAGTGGATGGACTCATGAATCTAATGTTTTAAGGTTTTCGGTTGTGATATGGTGTCACATGCCATGGGCTCCCCTTAGACCCGCTCTACAGTGGTGTATCAGAGTTGGGCTGGGTTAAGCTAGCCTGGTGATTGGTTAGAGACATATAGAGTACTTTGGGCCTGGGTACTCAGTTGAGGGGAAGCATACCAATATTGGATTTCACACTTGAGGAGGAGATTGTTGGGTTATTCAAGTGTGATGAGTTATAAATTGGTTAGTAATGGGCTAAGTGAAGTCCATATAAGTGGAAGGACCCATGAACTCAATGCCTTAAGGTTTTGGGTAGTGACATGTTGTTAGATCCACTTTATATGATGGGCTAACTTAGCCCATTGGAGGTAATTCCCTTGCCACAGTCTCCCCCGGACCCGCTTGATAGTTGTATCAAAGCCTGGTTGGGCTCGAACTAGTTAGGTGTTTGCTAGGAGGTGGGTTGAGTACTTTGGACCTAAGTACTCGGAGATAGGAGGAGCATATCAATGTTGGGTTTCACACTTGAGGGGGAGATTGTTGGTATATTCAAGTGTGATGAGTCCCACATTAGTTGGTAATGGGCTAAATGAAGTGGATATAAATGGATGGACTCATGAACCCAATACCTTAAGGTTTTAGACTGTGATATGGTGTCAAACTCACTTGATATGGTTGATGTAGCTTTAGCCCATTCATGGTGGTCCCATGCCACAGGCTCCTTCTAGACCCGCCTGACAAGTAGGAAAGAAACCCATACAACTGTAACGCCTAGCAACTTGCAAGGATCAATGATTGTCCCCACACACTAACACGAGACTTTTCAGCGTGTTTTGTCCTCACTCGCACACTTCTCGGGAAAACTTTATAGGAGGTCACCTATCCCAGAATTGCTCCAAGTCAAGCATGCTTAACTATTGAGTTCTTCTGTTTCGGGCTACCGAAAAGTAGATGCATCTTGTTAGTATAGGTAGTACCAATTAATTCTTATAAGCTATCCCAAACTGTGCGGTCTCATACTTGCACAGTCTTTGGAATCCCTCTTTTTCGGATGTCGATTCGATTCCTTCGTTCATGTAACCCCCCGCTGGAAGCCTGTCAGGAGCCGCTCCTTGTCCGTGCCTCTTTGCACCGGCGATCACGCCCCGCCTTCGACAGTGCTCAGGATGTTACAACAACCATTAGCATCAAAATCCTTTTCCGCTTAAGGTTGAAGCAAAAAAATTGCTAAAGGGTTTAAGAAACAAACAAATAAAAAACTTAGTTTTCCATAAAAAAAGAAATTGCTCCATATCATCAACTCAAAGATATGCCATTCTCTTTTCTGCATTATACATCTTCATGACATTATTGTCGATATTTACTCTTAAGTTCTATAAATCTATTAGTCATATTTCAATTGCAAAGTAATTGAGGCCTGCAAAATTCAAATAATGTCTAGGAAGCAAGATAGCAAGTGCCATCAATGCATCAGTATAATAAAGATACCAAGTGAATGGTCCAGCCATCACAGTGAAGTTTCAATTTGAATATTTACAGAAGATAGAGGTTCTTATCCTTAAAATGATTGTTTACTAAGGCCAGCATGAACTTAGATGAAAACACAGTTTCTCAACTGGGATATCAAATAGCTGTCAAATACAACTATAGTCATTATAATCAAGTATGCAAGTAGCACCACCAAGGCCCCAAGTTGGAAGTGACTGAATACCTCAGAGCCATTTGATTGAAAGGAAACTTTACAGATTGTTTGAACAACAAGGTTCTTTATTATTTTTCCCTAGAAGATACTTAGACATAGGGGTCATTATAGATATTCAAATTCTTCATACAAAGGACAAGCCAAAGGGCCAATGCACATATGTCATTAACTATTCTAAATAAGAGAGCTCAATCTTCTTCTGTCTTTTTGGAAACTCCATTTTCCTCTGCCTTCTTTCTTGCTTTCTCCTCTGCTTTCTTTGTAACTTCCTTGGACGTCTCAAGAGCTTGAATCAAGTTCTGCAAACAAGTGTCCACTTCTTCATTCAGTGACTTTGGCATCAGGTTCTCAGCAACAGCAGCAGGGGTCATCTTTGTCTCTTCCAACAAGTTCTTAATTCTAGGAAACAAATGGTGGGACTCAATATCCAAGTAATTCTTTGCAAGCACCTTAAATGCTTCATAGCAACAATAGGTCAATTCTATGTGCATATCCATCCTTCCTCTCCTAATCAAAGCAGGGTCAAGTTTTTTCACAAAATTAGTTGTGAAAACCATGATCCTCTCTCCCCCACATGCTGACCAAATCCCATCTATAACATTCAATAACCCAGAAAGAGTTACTTTGCTCCCTTTATCATCACAATCTTCTTTACCTTCCAATCTTTCTTTTTTCTTCTTCCTTTGGCCAGTAAGATCAAGTGAGCAATCAATGTCTTCAATAACTATAATTGACTTACCCGGCGTGTTGATCAGTAGTTGTCTCAGATCAGAGTTGTCCTTCACCGCAGTCAATTCAAGATCATACACATCATAGTTCATGAAATTAGCCATGGCAGCTATCATGGTAGATTTCCCAGTACCTGGAGGACCATATAATAAATACCCTCTCTTCCAAGCCTTCCCAATCTTAGCATAGTAAGTTTTTCCCAGTTTGAACTTAACAAGGTCATTGATAATATCCTCCTTCTTCTTTGGGTTGAGTGCTAGTGTTTCAAATGTAGCAGGATGCTCAAAAATCACATGACTCCACTTTGTCTTATTGTTTGTGTACATTTTCAGCTGCCTGTTCTTCATCTCAATAACCCTGGCTTCTTCCAAGACATGTTTGAGGTAACACTCAGTGATTAATTCTCTATAACGCTTGTGAAAGGTGAGCTTGTAGTACTTTTTCTCATCTGAAGCAGGGTAAATAGAGAATTTTGGTGTTTTGGGGGTGGACTTGTGTGAAGCCCACCAAAGTTTAACACCTTGAAACTCTTGTATGATCTCTTCATTATCATCCATGCTAAGAACCAATGGGGTGTTGCTGTCTTTGACAACTTCAGCTTTGAGTCTTGAGGCTCCTTGGGAAGAGTGTTCACTAAGGTAGGTTTGGATGGCAGTGTAAGCTTCACTTCTCATGAGTTGTTCACCTGTGAATTCATGGACTGTGATTATGATATAAGGATACACGAATCTGGTGAATTTGTGAATGTACTTTCGAACATGAGCACGAACAGGAGGGGGAAATAACCGCATAAATATGGTATACAAGAACATGCAGGTGGCCATGAATGAACCTAACTGTGTCCACATCTGCTTCATATTACTTGCTCTCACTTTAGATTAGATTCAGTTAGTGCTATTGTTAAGCGTTTCTGCTGTTTTGAGTTTTTTTTTAGCTACGTAGTGTGCATTTTCTTGATATCTATACTGAATATGGAGGAGTAATTGGAAGGAGCAATAGGGACCTTTTTTTAATTATTTTGGGGCACTGGTGGGACTGTTTTAAGTTCCTGCTCTTTCCTGTAAGCTTCCTAAAATATAAAATATAATGATAAAGTATAATGTTGCCATGTGATAACATACAATGATGTCATTTTTATTTTTTTTTATTTTTTTGGTATCCTCAATGATGTCATTTAATTTAGGTAGTGGTTTCCATTTTAAAGAGAAAGATGTTTGGTGTTGTTTCCATTGTCTTCAGGTTGAATTCTACTATGGGCTCTGTTATAAATCAAATAGATTCCAAAATCTATGGGTCAGCAGTAGATGTCATTTTAAAGTGCATCCTTTTAATAGCTTTACATTATGTTTTACCGCAAGACATAGTTATAATATGAATTTCTTTTTTTTACTTTTCACGTTAGTTGATCTGACTGAGGAGAAAAAAAAAAATTTGTATTATAACTATGTCTTATTAGTAAGATGTAGTGTAAACCTATTAAAAAGACACAAGTTATATCATTTAAAAGTATACATTTTTTCCCAAAATTAAAACTAATTTGATATTAAGTTATTAGTATGTTTTTTTTTACTTTTCTTTGTTTTCATGTTCTTTAATACTCGTTGTGAGGCCTCATAGCTCCGAAAAAAGTTTCTAATTTAGTTTTTTATAATAGATTGTTATTCCCTACTTATTGTGATATTTTCAAGAGTAAACACCCATTTTAGTCCCTGACAATATCTACGAAGTCCTTTTCAGTCCCTGTCAATAAAAAAGGACCAAATTAGTCCCTGAAAGTACAAGAAAAGGGCCACTCTACATATTTGAGAGTTGACATAAGGACTAACATGGCCCTTTTTTAGTACTTTCAGGGACCAATTTGGTCCTTTTTTATTGTCAGGGACTAAAAAGGACTTCGTAGATTTTGACAGGGACTAAAAATGATGTTTACTCTATTTTCAAAGTTGTTTATTGATCATCTTCCAACTCGGGGAAGAAGTAAATTACGTACTATAGATAATTCAACAAAGTGTGTTGAGATATATAGTATCACATTGGTTATATGAGCAACTAAATGTGGAGTTTATAAGGCCTTGGGCACTCCCACCTTTGAGCTAGCTTTTGGAGTGGTGTATCCTAAGGTTCTTTACATGGTATCAGAGCTTGAGTGACTATAAGGTCACAAGTTCAATCCTCACCGTCCCCCACTTTAAAGTGGAACACCAAAAATTGGGCCTGTGCAATATCCACGCTTCTAGCCCAATGAGCTCTCGTGTGAGGGGGCGTGTTGAGATATATAGTCCCACATTGGTTGTATGTGTAACTAATGTGGAGTTTATAAGGCCTTGGACACTCTCATCCTTTGAGCTAGCTTTTGAGGTGGTGTATCCCAAGATTTTTTACAAAGTGTGGCTCTGTATTGTGTATCCTATATATTGTACTCTAAGTTTTTGTGCATTCTATATGCTTTTAAATTGCATTATGCATTGTATCTGTTATAAAAGATCCAACAATATATCGGTTCAAATGTTTTAAATTTGATCTTTAAGTTGGATATATCTTTCTCAATTTCTTCCTTCTACATTTTCTTTTATTTTTTACTTTTTCCACGACAGAGTGACATACTTCTTCAATGTCCTTCCAACAAAACAACTCTACAGCAATCTTGGCAAAATGGTGCTAAGAATTCAAGTGTGAATAATAAAATTTCACATTAGTTAAAAATTGACTAAATAAAGAATAAGTAGATGGACGGATAAACCTAATATCTTAAGGCTTTTTTTTGTAACAATGGACTTGAAGTATGGATATTGTACAAGTTTTTTTTTTCCTACTTTGTGTTGATGACTTAATTCTACTAGAAAGTGGTGGGGTGATGGGGATCGAATTCGTGATCTCGTAATCACGGAAGCTCTGATACCATGTAAACAATCATTCCACCTAAAAAGCTCAAGTTTGTAAGTGATGAGCTTTTAAAAGTTATATATTATATCTCTTTAACACACTATCTTTTGGTTCTATCTTGTGCTAACTTAATTTCAGTAGAAAATTGGATTTGATACCATGAATACCTTGGCTTTGATACCATGTAAAATAATCATTCAACCTAACAGCTCAAGGATAAGTGAAGGTTCATCAATGATTTTTATATGATATGTCTCTAATGTATCCCCTCACGCAAGTGTCATTTGGTTTTGAAATTTAAATATTGAACTAACGGTGAGGATTTAACTTGTAATCGCGTGGTCACATATACTCTAATACCATGTAAACAATCATTCCACCTAATAGCTCAAGCTTGCAAGTGATGTATATTTAATTTTTATATTATCTCTCTAAAAAGGGGACGAACTAGAGCAGTGGTAAAACTGTTCTTTCATGACTGAAATGTCATGAGTTCGAATCCAAGAAACAGTAATGCCAATAGGAGGAAAATAGTAAAAAGCAAAAATGTTAAGGATACAAGCTATTTCACTTTATTAAAGTTCATGAGCATGTCAAGTGATATACAATTTGTTATTTAATTTAAAACGCCTTATTTATACTATAGCTATTGATTCCTTATAAACTAACAGATTTTAAGAGGGGTGTATTGGATTAGGATTTTAAAAGACTATTTTGAGATAAAAAAAATCTTATAAATTTTAAAAGACTATCTAGAATTATAATGACTTACTTTTTTTTACAATCAAGATTTTATAAGATTGGATTTTAAATAATTTTAATAGAATTTATAAGATTTGAAAGGATAATATTGATTTATGAAATTTTAAAAAATCATATGAATTTTTAACAAATATTCAAATTTATAAGAGTCAATAAAAAAATAACAAATAATTGAATGATATTAATATACAAGTAAAACCTAATATAATTTTCTTAATCAGTAATTTAATGTAACTTGATGCCCTTCTAAGCAGCAGCTCTCCACATATCTAAAGTTATACTAGCTCTCCACGCATTAGTATCGTCTCGTTCCTAGTTCTTGTTTATTCAAGGATAAGGTAAGTTTAAGGAACCATGAGCTATTTGGTGTTTTGACCATTAGGTCAATATGTGAATGATGCCAAGTATTTATGTTTCCAATTTCCTCTGTGAAATAGGTTATTTTTGGAGCACAAGTCAAGTAAGAAGAGGTATGGATAACTTTCTTAGCCTTCAAGCAAGTGTTGACTTGGGAGCATCAAGAGGTAAGCTCTTGGTTTAGGAGTCTTTTCCTACTTTGTTATTCCACCACATGTCTATTGAGACTATGGTTTCATGTTTGTATGATTGATGAATGTTAGGTACCTAGAATAACTACATTCATGTAGGACATGTACAAGTTATGATGTGATGTATGGAACTGTGGTTCATGGCCAATGAATGCATACATGTGTGTACATTCCAACGAGATATAGCTCTTGGAATTATATGATCCATAGGGACACAACCTATGGACTATCATGTATGACTTCATGAGGACTCAAGTTCTCGGAAGTATTTGTTTGGGCTCTCTTTGCAGGATACAACCCCTAGAAGTCTTTTGTATATTTTTCGTAAGGACTCAGGTTCTCGGAAGTATTTGCTTGGACTTTCCTTAAGGATTCGAGTTCTATAAGTCTTCTATATATTGTGGAATATATGATGTGATCTATACTCTATATCTGACCTTTCATGCAGGAAGTGAACTAATGGGCATAAAATCACTCTATAAGCCCTGGATTTATTGAGATTTTATATCTCACCCCGTTTGGGGACATGTTTCAGGTACTCCAGTAGTAGCAGGGGGCCCTCCCGAGGCAAGAGGCCTATACAGGGTGGTTAGAAGACTCCATTGGAGCAACTACTTAGTGTAGTATTTTTGGGATGACTGTATTTATGTTTTGTAGCATGAGATATATATGATCATGCATATCTATAGTTCATATCAATTTGTGAGGCATGTGTAGCCTTGATACATTTATGTGTTGATAACACGAGTATCTATATGCATATATGTCTATCAAATTAGACTATATCAGTAATAGCATGGAGCCACATTTTGAATATTTATATCTAGATTGGACTTTTCTATTTTTATGTGTTATCAGGATAAATGTGGGATTTCATCATTGGATTAGTCCAATTTACAGTTGTTATGTTGTCTATTTGCCTCTGTTAGAAATGGTACATGTTATCATATTCAGATAGTCATTTACCAGTGAATATGGTCACAAGAGTTCAAGTAAGGATTCTGTGCAGGTACGAGATTGTACAGTTCATAGAAATAAGACAAATATTGCATGCATGACAATACACAAGGATAAATAAAAAGAAAAAAGTTATCTTACGAAATTACATCGTGTAATAGTGAGACTTTCATTAAGTCTTCCGCTATCTTTATTCAAGTAAGATGCACTTTATGTACCATTTGCATGATTAACAAACCATGATTAAGGCGGGGCGTTACATTATGGTATCCGAGCAAAGTCTAGGGAATTCCTTTAAGTATTGCCATAAGCAAGATGCTTGATGAGTGGTTTATGATGTTTATTATGATGTTTCATATGTGAACACTTAGTGTGAGTTTAATCAACTCATTTCTCTTTGTAACATTTACAATATCATAATGAACACTAAGGATCCTCGGAGGGCAGGGGATGATCAGTCAGATCCCATAGCAGTAGCATTAACTGGCATACGACAAGAGATAACTGCAAATAAGAAGACTAATCAGGAAATGTGGAATGCTATTATGCAAGAATTAAGGTTAATGAGGCAGAGTAATCAGCAACTTCCTCCAACTCGACATACTCTCAATGTAGATGGTACGAGTGGAGAAGTCAGGCATTATGATGTGAGGCTAGTTGTCGTGTTAGTGCACTATAACCATATTCAGAGTCAATAGCAGAGACAGAGGCAAGAGAAAAGAAACTGAGCACTTTCAGGGAGCACCAATCTTTTTCATTTGATATGATGTATGATCATATTATAGCAGTCGCATGGTTACAATCTTTAGATGTGGTATTTAAAGTAATGCAGTGCTCAGAATAGTAGAAACTTCTTTATTCTGTATACACGTTATAGGAGGATGCCCATGACTGGTGAGTTAATACCTCCCAACTGCTTAGAGCCCTTAACCAGGTTATGACTTGGAAAATCTTTAAAGGGCTATTTCGTGAAAAATATTTTCCTTGGGATATTAGGGAAAGGAAGGAAAAAGAATTTGATAAGCTTGTCCAGGATGATATGGCAAAACAAGTAGGATGTTCTTTATATACCATTTTGCATTATTAACAAGCCATGATTAAGGCGAGGCGTTAAATCTTGGTTGATAATTTGTATGAATGATGCAAGCATTTCTTCAGAGAAATAAATCTTGTATCCTTCAAAGGTGTTTTTTCTTTAAGAATTGTGCATAACTTACGGAACACATCTGAATACATTCTATATAATTGTCGAAAGATAGCAATATCCTCATTCAATGCCTGATGTACATAGTCATATCTTATACTAGTAATTCATCGTTAAGTCAATAGACGTTCAATATGTTCACCATACATCATAATCAAAAATTGATTTAACACATATTAATGCATAGATTGCCATCATCAATTTGTACATGGCTTCATAAAATTCTTCATTTATTTCTTTGTCGACTCTTTTTTCTTCCTCTAAGTCATTAGTTTCATACATGCTCGATTGTGACATTATATGTTTATAAAAAATATACGAGACTGCAAACAATTAAAAATAAAATAAAATAAAATTTGTAAGAAAACTATAAAGTGTCCATGTTTACTTTAATATGTCATTCTTTTTATGTATATAAAACTAATTATAATATATATATATGTATATAATAAAATAAAATGGTGTTCATATAAGAAATTAAAATCAATATGAAAGGATAAAAATTGAACAAGAAAATTCCATATGTATAACTCAAATAATCAATAAAAATACAAACAATAAATTGTTCAACCAAATTATAACCAAAATATTTCAACCAAATTACGATTAAAAATAGCATAAAAAAATGTAGTTCCTGAAAGGACAATATGATCAAAATATTAATCATCATATCTTGAAATTTATCCAAGAAAAGCGTTATTTTAATGACATGCTCAAGAACAAATCCTTCTTTGCTTTTGTATTAAACAAATCAATTGCCAAGAACTGAGTCTTATCATCGAAATTTGAAATCTCTTTTATAGCATCCCAAATATTACTTTCTCTTTTTCTATCTCTCTCTTTTTTCTCCATTAGGTTAGATATTTTTCAAAATTGCTAGCAATAGTCTCAATTCTAATTGCAAGATTTTCTAGAACTTTAGCTTGATTGTTGGTCCCAACTGTGGTAGAATTTCCTTCATATTTGGATCTTCTTCGCTTATTGCGACTTGGTTTTTTAGTGCGAACCTTCGAATGTAAAAGGGAATGAGATGGTGGACTACATTAGTGGGGTGATGAATGATGGTCGAGTGTTTTATAGTGATTTGGAGCTATAAAGGCATCATTGTTAGGATCATACACAAAGATTCCATCATGAAATCTCTATTTTCTTCTCCAAAAGTTATAGCATCAACATCAATAGTGCCTAATGCAATGGAACCATTATCAGTACCAGTTGCACCTGCAAAAATAAAATGGAATACATAATTAAAGATAACAAGCACAACCATAAATTATCAATTAATCATGAAGAACAATAGCATAAGGAGGAATGTCAAATCAGAGAAAATACATGAGAGTAAAAAAAAGAACATACCCTCATTGAGAAATGACTAGGTAGATTATGAGACACTGCACTAGAGAAATCTCAGGGATTAGAGTGAGATTATGATAGAGGTATGCTATTTATACTTTTCACCAAAAAGTCTCATAAAATCTACACTAATAGAAAATCCATTAAAATTGTCACAATTTTAATGCCACAAGATTATTTTTTCTTTATTTAAAATTCTGATTGAATACCACTAGATTTGAACGGACTCTAAAATAATCTTTTAAAATCTTAATTGAATGCCACATTACTTTTTTATAATTATTTAAAAATCTAATTGAATGTCAATGGATTTTATTGTTCAAAAATAATCCTTTAAAATTCTTTAAAATCTCAATCCAATATATCACTTTAAATCAAAAATGTCGGATAATTAATAAATCAGTAAATATATTTTAAAAAAAATATTTGTATACTTCCAAAATATTCGGGGGATATCGGATGTCATATCATCAAATCTAAGGGGTACCTGAAATTTTGATCCTCCCCTTAAAAATGGCTTTATAGTTTACACTTGATTTTGTATATTTTTCTTTTACATCCTCTAACTTTTTATAGAAAAGAATTCCCACCACAAAAGAAAAGTCTAATAGAATGGTATAAAAGCTAAGTAAAGGAATAAAATAATGTTTTGTATACATTAACATCAAGTAAATCATCTTATTTTTGTATAGAATGACAAAATTGAAGCATACATATAAAAAAATAACTAAAATCAGTTAATAAAAATGATATGGTAGCTATAATTATATAAAGGGGTGTTCGTGTGAACATCAGAAGAAGTAATGTTTTTTGGTTTATCTTTTGGTTAAAGCATGCCATTTCTGACAATGCATAGCTATCAAAGCGTCCATCAAACTTAAAAGTATTCACTGTCAGTTTACCAATGGTTGACCATTTGCAAAGACGTAAAACATTTTTCCTCTTCGAGGTTTATTCAATACTTTTTTAAAGGGGGTAGGGTATGGCGGTTATATAATACTTTTACGGGTTATATTTATCTTAGTAAACATAAGATAAATTAAATTTCTACACAAATAATAAATATGGATTTCATTTTTATTTTTTTTCTTCAATTATTTATGAATCTTTTTTGTAATTTAATTTCACTAACATATAAATATCTATCTCCAATAATATAAGAAAAATATTTCTCTACTTTTAAATCTATATAAGTCTTAAAAAATTGAAAACATATTTAAGTTTTCTTAAATTAATAATACTCCTATAATCATTTTTTTATTTGCAAGTTAAATAAATAATTATATATAATAGGAAAAAAAAACTGCCGATAATAAATTCTATTATTGTTAATATGTTGTTAGTATATCAAGTTTCAAAATGATTATTAAAGCAATTACCTTAAAAATATATATCTTTACGGTATAATTAATAAAATAATATTTATATCATTGTCTTTATGAAAGAAATAAGATTTTTTTGTTGATTTGTTTTCATCGTCAAGTGGCAGACTGGCAGGTATATTAGATTATATATGTTCCCTGTATACATCATCTGCATTATTGGCTTATTCTCATTTGGCGTTTTGCTCGCATGTGTATGGCCTGAATCAGCGCTCAAGATCCAGCCAAGTTAAAAATATTACTTTATATTGCTATATATTTCTATTCTTCTTGGAATTATTTGGAACGCATGAAAAATAAGGTCTAATAATATAAGATATCATGATATAAGTTCTTATTTAAATTTTATATTATGCGGTATATTCTGCAAGATCATACTATTATTATATATTTGGCAATTTATGGACAGGATGAAAATTGACACTTATTTTACAAAAAAAAACATTGTTTACTTAAAAATATATTATATTCATCTAATTTTATTTTATTTTATGCTGATTTAAAAAAAAATAAAAGTCCCAAAAGATTTAAAAAAAATCTCAAAACTACTGCGTGCATTCAATTCAAAATAATAGTAATAATAATTTGCACACAAAAATTAACAAAATTCTATTAAGAATCTAAATCTAACAGCTAATTAATGAGAAGTTTTATACAATTCTTGTTTGATAAAATAAATATATATGTATTCCTCTGAACGTCTCTCAATTGGATTTTAACAAAAAGCATAAGAATAATATTACCAAAAAAAAAAAAAAACATAACTGATCGAGTACATCAAACTGTATACGTACGTATATCATTTTATAATTATAAATTTTTTCATGTGATTACTGTTAAGTCCCAATAAAACTTTTTTTATATCTTTACCCTAATTATATCTCCTTGTGAGACGATTTTGTGCAGCAAAAATGAGCAAGAAACAATATTCATATAGCATAATGTTTGAACTTCACGTAAGAGATGTTCTATTGAAACTCAAATATCAAAAGAAAAATGAAAAATAAAGTTTAATATCTCTTATGTTGTAAGAAATAATTTTATATCTTACACACACATAAAAAGACATGAAACCCATATTTTTTTTTATTTCTTTTCTTTTTATATGGCCTCACATGGGTCTCACACACTTTTATATATATATATGTAGAAAATAATTTTATTTCCAAACATAAAAAAAAAAAAAATAATAAAAAAGGATTTGTTTTACCTCTCATAGTTAATGAAAGGTAAACATGAGCTTTGAATTGTGAATTCAATTTATTACTTTGATAACAATACAACATTACAGCAGCATAATTCAACTATGATATTACAAAAGAGATGTAAAGCATGCATATAATCGTTGAAATTAAATATTCCTAATTAAAATTATTGGATGGTACCATTCTCTTTCACTTCTTCCTTAGATTTTCCATTCTCTTTCACCTCTTCCTTAGATTTTCCATTAGCTTTCACCTCTTCCTCTTCACCCATCTGTTCTTTTTCTTTCTCAGCCTTCAACTGTGCTTCTTCATCCTCAGCCTTTTTCTTTGCTTCCTCTTTGGCCTTTTCAAGAGAATCAATCAGATTCTTCAAGCAAATCTCTGAATCTTCAATAATTGACTTAGGCATCAGATTCTCAGCAACATCAGCAGGTGTCATGTTGGTCTCACCCAACAACTTCTCAATAGTTGGAAACAAACTGTGTGATTCAACATCCAAGTAGTTATTGGCTAGCACCTTGAAAGCTTCATAGCAACAATAGGACAATTCAATGTGCTTGTCCATCCTTCCTCTCCTAATGAGAGCAGGATCAAGTTTCTCCACAAAGTTGGTTGTGAAAATTATGATCCTTTCTCCTCCACAAGCTGACCAAATCCCATCAATAAAGTTCAATAACCCAGATAGAGTTACCTTACTTCCCTTATTCTCTTCTTCTTCATCTTTTTTAGTAGGATTTTTTGGGACCTCACCATCTTCCTCATCTTTTTCCTTTTTCTTCTTCCTTTGACCAGTAAGATCAAGAGAGCAATCAATGTCTTCAATCACAATAATTGATTTACTTGATGTTTCAATCAACAGCTTTCTTAGATCAGTGTTTTCCTTCACTGCTGTTAATTCAAGATCATACACATCATAGTTCATGAAATTAGCCATAGCAGCTATCATAGTAGACTTACCAGTCCCTGGTGGACCATACAACAGATAACCACGTTTCCAAGCCTTCCCAATCTTAGCATAGTAATCTTTTCCATTTCTGAACTTAACAAGATCATTTATAATCTCTTCCTTCTTCTTTGGATCCATAGCAAGTGTTTCAAACCTTGCAGGGTGCTCAAATGTTATGTGGCTCCACTTTGTACTCTTGTATCCATACCAATTATTGCTTGGATTGTTGGTGTAAAGCTTCAATTGCCTGTTCTTCAACGCAATATTCTTCCCTTCTTCCAACACATGTTGGATATAGGACCCTGTAATGATGTCACGGTAGCTTTTGTGGAAGGTGAGAGTTAAGTACCTTTTAACATCTGAAGTAGGGTACCATGAAATTGACTGTGTTCTTGGTGTGGTGGAGTTTGCAGTCCACCAAACTTTGACCCCTTGAAACTCATCATTGATCTCTTCATTGTCATCCATGCTAAGCACAAGCGGGGTTTGGCTATCCTTGACCACTTCAGCTTTGAGCTTTTTGGCACTTTGAGAAGAGTTTGCACTGAGGTATGTTTGGATGGCAGAATATGCTTCACTTCTCTTGAGGCGTTCACCCGAGAACTCAGGGAATTTGATTTTGATGTAAGGGTAGATAAGGCCAGTGAATTTCTGAGTGTATTTTGATACATAGATTCGAAGATGAGATGGGAAGAATTTCTCAAACATGGCATAGACAAACATGATGCTAGCCATAATTGAGCCTAGTTGTGACCATATTTGCCCAATCCCCATCATCCCTTGCACTCTATAGTACTATTTTCTAATAAATTTTTGGGGTTATTATTCTCTCTTTTTTTTTGTGTGTTTAACCCCACTCAAGTGATGTAGTATTTATAAGAAGTATAATGGAGTGTTTTAGTCTTCTTTTCTTACCCTACACGCAAGATTAGTAAGAATATAATTGTATGAACTTGCAAGTACCAATTAAAGGTGTTCGTGGTCCGAATTGGATCGATTTTTACGCAAAAATCATTGAATCCAATATTTTTGGTTTAATCATTTAATCATCCATTTAATTTAAATTTTTTTAAAAATTCGATTCAATTTTATTCGATTTGGATTGGATTGGTTTTTGATTTTACGAAAAAACCCTAAAATTTTAGCCATACAAATCACTACATACAGGGGTGTTAACGAATCAAGCCGAGTCGAGTTTTGGTCTTAAAAGGCTAAACCTGTTTTTAAATATTTCAGTCTGTTCTAGCCTAGCCTGCTTCTTGCTACCTGTTATGAATATAAATATCGGCATGTGGCTTGATTTATTTACAAAAAATAAAAGCTGGTTTAGCCTGTTAAAAAAAATAAGATAACAAAAATTTATCCAAACAAAATATACGATGAACAACACTAATAATTCCACATATATTCATAAATTTAATGTATATCCAGATAACATAATATTGAACAACATCATTCAAAATGTCTGTTTAACCAATAAAACAGGATGAAATGAGTTGAAAAGAGAAACGGGGCTATTATGAGTTGTATAAAAAATATATAATAAAAAAAAAGTTATATACTAGGCCAATATGTGAGGCTCTAAAGCCGAGTTTTTTTATTAAACGAGCTTTTATACAAATCAAGTCTTCACGAGCCAGGACAAAGGCTTCCGATTCGTTTACTACCCTTAACTACATATATCAAAATAAAGTCATACAAAATTATAATCTATTGGAAAATTCAAGACTTTAAACTAAAGTCTTAAAACTCGTGAAGAGTTAAAATAAATTAATTGACAATAAAAAAACTAAAACAAAATAGTTTGTTATCAGTAACATACAAGATTCCAAGTCTACAAAACAACAAATTCCAAATAACCTTCTTCCAAAACTAATAAATACATAATACATAGTTTGGACTGGATCGATTTTCACTAATCAAATCGAAAATCAATATAATCTAATTAAATTATGCGATTTTTCATCAGTTTTCATTTTTTAATTTTCGATTAATTTGATTATTGGTTTTTCAGTTCACTCAGTATAGTTTAGATCTGTTGACGAACAATCACCGTTTGTTTTCGTGAGAGTTTCCTATTGACGACATTTTACTCGTCTTCTTTACTTCGTATATTTTGGAGATTGCATTCAGCTGTCATTACTGACTATTCAAATGCTTTAAGGACCGTCAGATTTTCATATACGATTCATTATTTGTACTGTACCATTTTGGCAGCACCTTTGCCAAGAAAAGTTTTCCATTTATATATGGGAAATGTTTTTTTTTATATAGGTGAAGATAAGTTATTTTATAGGGTTTTATTTTTCTGATGTTGCATAGACAAATTGTCTCATGCAATACAAAAAAAAAATGAATAGGACCCATTTTTTTTTTGTTTCTTCTCCCTCTTTTTAGTGGATTCTACCCACTTTTTTGTGTGTTGCATAAGATAATTTGTCTCAGGTAACATGAGAAAAATAAAACTACTTTTATTATGTGTGTATAAAATTTAATTTATCTTTTATTGAATGAGATAAATATAATCATTTATATATTGAGATTTATAATTCTCTTCCTAACTGCAGAAGTTTAAATCTTTCGAGCAGACACAGTTTGGGTGGGTCTCACACATATAAAAAAATAAAATAAAAATAAAAGCTCAAAGATCGAAGCCTCAGTGAGAATGAATTTTCTTCTATAGTTGAAGTAGAAGTATAACTCCCTTATATATTTCACTCGGATTGACTTCTATTCAACTATAAAAACAAGCAAACGTATATAGTCCAAAAAACAAAGGTTAAGTTTCCTCCTTTCTTCTTTTATATTACATTTCCTTAGTGGCCGGCAGCGAAATTTGTAAATGCACTCCTTGTATTTTTAATAATTTAAAGTTGACATAGAAGAAAAATGAAAATGACTATTTTTTTTTTAATATTTTGGAGTTATCCAACCCTAATTACTTCTTTGAGGCGAGTTAGCTCCCTCCGGTATCCCCAGAAGCTTCGACTCTTTGAGCCGGCTATGAGACTAATCTGGAGTGCGGGGGTCAATGCGGGGTCAAATGAAGATGACTTTTACTATTAATAAGAAGAGGAAAATATTTATCCTTTTAAAGAACAGCCATTTTAGATAAAATTATTATTATTTATTTAATATTTAAATTAAAAAAATATTCCACTTTCTTCTATCATGATTTTTGTTTCTCTCACTATAAAATACATTAGTTTTAACTAAAATAACTTAATTTTATACCCTTTACAAAGACAAATACTAATTCCTAATAATCATGGATGATGCGGGATTGAAAAATACGTTCCTTGCAACTATTATATAATAAAGGTTAATTGATTTTTAATTATAAAGAAAAAGAGAGTTAACCATGTTTGAATGCCCCTCTACAAAGATCATTTTTATATTCAAATTAGGCATACTATAAGTATAACTCTTGGCAGTTCTTTTATAAACAAATTAGTGAATTATCCGTGCGATACGAGGGAAAAAGAACGAAATCATTGTCGCCGTCGTTGGTTAATCATCACACCGATAAATCAACATCTTCATCTTGTTATCAAGCTCTGAACGGTACTATGGTGGAGGTATAAATATGAAGAAACAAAAAATAAAAAAACAAACATGTTACTTGAGAATTATGTGAAATAAAAAAGAATTATCTTGCTATTTTGTGCTATTTTTGAACTTTAAAAGATTACAACATTCACACAGAACTTGTAACCACAAACAAATCTGCAACTCAGAGGCATTGATTGTTATGCAAAACAAATATAGTTATGTACTTAATAATTCATTCTTCAAATATAACCACCAATGAACCTTCTCCTTTGCATTATTATTCAATATGATCTCGTCTTATTGTTCAACAGTACACAAAATTTGCTACAAAATGAAATCAATTAATATACATGAAGAAAAAAAATTAAATGTTGTGCTGATTGTTTATTTTGTTTCGATGCACTTTTATTTATCACAATATGATTATTTTATTTAGATGTTTGTTTCTGAAATATTTACAGCAGTAAATCTAATTATCTTAACCATACAAAGACGGGTTTGTTAGACAATAGATATAAGGGGGGAAAACATGTTCGCGGGCGGAGTGGGTCGGCCTTCCGGACCGAGCTCATTTTGCCACCTCTAACTATCATCATTTTCTGTCAACATATAATAGGTTTTTGTATTTATCCACACACAAAAAAGGTTCTTATACTTACGTCTAGATTACTATGTATCTATTTTTTGTAGTTGTACCATATATATTAGATGAAGAGTTCAAAAATATTTGAGTTAATACGTTTAATTTTATAACAAATATTTTATAGATGAAGTTAAATGTGGTAATATCAAAAGACCATTCATTTGCTTAATTGCATAAGTATAAATAAATATTCACAAAATTAATATATATATATATATATATATATAAACATATATTTAATGCATCATATTTAATATGAATAGGATTAGTTTAGATGCTTGTTTCTGAAATATTTACAGCAATAAATCCGATGATCAGCTACAAAAAGACAAATTTGTTAGATAGTAAATATAAAAAAAATATGTTGGCGAGCGAACTCTACTATTTGGCAGGCAGGGTGGGCCGGCCCTCTAGGTCCCATTTTACTTCCTCTAATTATCAACATTTTATATCAACATATAATAGTTTTTTATATTTAAAAATAATAAGTTATGCATGATTTATATTTTAAAGTCACATATAATTTTAAAAAAATTAAATATAACTATAAGTGTAATTTTACTTTGATTTTAAGTATATATATGCAATTAATTTGTTTTACTTTCCAAAGAATTGGCTGGTATTACTCCACAATTCGATATTATGACTAATTTTGTTGATTGTAATGTGTAATAATAACATCGGTTTTAAAAAAAACTTCTTCCATTTGTTTTGGACAAAAATTAAAATAATCATTAAATATATTTAATTTTTAAAAAACATCAATAGTTCAATACTGTGTTTTATTCACTAATATTCTTTTATTATACTTAATTAAAATATTAAAGAAGTTAGAAATAATAAATGATCAATTATTTATATTTTAAAGTCACATATAATTTAAAAATAAATATAATTATAACTTTAAAACAAAATAAATATTTTTTTCCTTTTGTTTTCTTAATTATTTTAAACAATTTATTTGGACGTTCATAAATAGTATTATAAATTATTAAATGTATATATATATATATATATATATATATATATATATATATATTAACGTAACATTTAATCAATAGTACATCAGAAATTTATTTCTTTTATACCTAGGTTTATTAAATTTTAATTTTAGCATCTTAATTTTTTATTATAAATTAGCTATTTTACATGTGTAATCATTTATTTGTTTTATACTCTGTTTTATCAAATTCCAATTTTCGACAATTTCAATTTTTGCTTTATACTCTTTTTCCATCTATCAAGTTCAAAATTCAAATTTAAATTTTTTAATTTTAAATATTAAATATTTTCCCACCGAATAGACGTAATAATAAATATTATTAATAAGCTTAACAATTTACCATGCAGAAAGTAGTAGAATCATTAAAATAACCTGTAAAATACTTAATGAAAAACACTTTTTTATGATGCAGGAATTGGATGGTCACTGATCACTGAATGATCATTCATTTTAATTGATTTATTATTAATAATAAATAATTATTTGTTGCAAAAAATTGTTGCTTTTTTCAATAATCTAAATTATTTATATTTCTTAAAATCAAATATTATTCGTTTTTCGAAACGATTAGAAGTTATTTTTTAAAATTTTTAGAAAATATTAAAGCTATATTATTTGGATTTTAGAATTTATGAAAAAATTATTTAATTATTATAAGTTCTCTAAACATAATTTTTAATTAAAAATACATTTTTTAAAGCCAACTACAGAATGGATTGGAAACATCTAATATTCTAAAGGAAACTCATTCTTTGGCAAATTATTTAAAACATAATTTTTAATTAAAAACACTTTCAGCTTTGTGTTGACACTTAAAACCTTTCCTTCTTTGGTAAAATCAGTAAATAGAAAATAAAAAAGAAAATCAAATTTGTAATTTAAATCAATAAAGGAGATTTGTTAAAATTATTGGTGGCAGACAGCTCATTTAATGTACCTCTATTTTCTACATTGAAATTTCCAAATTAATAATATCTCGCTGCTTTCTGAAATCTTGATTTTCAATTTTTAATTTGAATTTTTAATTTTTAATTTGAATTTGAATTTTGAATTTTGAAATTTGAATTTTGAATTTTTAATTTTGAATTTGAATTTTAAATTTTGAATTTGAATTTTATAGGGTGGGAAAATATTTGAACAATTGTTGGTGGCAAAAAACTCATTTACTATCCCATTACTTTTTTTTTGTAGACATTATCCCATTACTTTTTTCTTTTTTTTTTTGATAACAATCCCATTACTTTTTACATGGGTAATTGTTAACCCTATTAATGCTGCATAAAAAAAATACTATTTTGTTAAAAAGTAATCATTAAAAAAACAAAAAATATTTTGTAAAAAACGCAAATATTTTGTGTATAAATAGGATATGTGTTATTGGGTTTTTTCATTTGGTAATTAGCTTCTGTTCACAAATTTTTGCTCTTATTTATCTTCTTCATCTTCTCAAATTTGGTAATTAGCTTCTGTGCACATATTTCTTCTCTTATCTGTCTGTTTATCTTCTTCATCTTCTCAAATTGTTGTTCTATTACATGAACATGTAATTTTTTTGGTTTTTTTTGCAGCTTTGTTGTAAAACAAAATTGACGGGATGATTTGGAATCACTGGGATATGTGCTTTTGTACTTCCTCAGAGGAAGGTATAACATTCTTCTCTATCTGCTTTTCTTCTATAAGTATTTTCTCCATAATCTAATATCATGAATGAAAGAGATGATATAATAAAATGTCTTAACTTTTAAATGACTAAATATTTGACTTTAGCCTTCTTTGGAAAGATCTACAAGCTACAACAAAGAAAAAAAGTATACAACGAGTAATGGCAAAATGCGTGGATCATCCCGACCTTTTGGCAAGTTCTGTCTTTTTCTCTCCTGTGTTATCTGTGCTCTTTGGGCACCATCTCAAAATTCAACACGGTAAAAATTTCTCCTTTATCTTAAAGTTCTTCTATTTTCTATCTTTAATATCTGCAAGAGCAAGATGAGCTTTCCCTTCTATTCTTCATGTCCATACATAATTTGTTTCACATTGTTTTTGTTGTTCTTCTATTTTCTATCTTTAATGTTTGTTCTTTAATTTACGATTGAATGTATGATCTGAAAATCACTTTTACGTAAAATAATTATTTGGATGTTAAAATAAAAAAAGCACTTTTTATATATAAAATTACAATAAAGAAAAGATAAAATAGTATGATCGTGGGATAAGGAGAGATAAAATAGGTATGATAAGATGAGATTAAAATTGTATTTTAAAAATTTATATTATCTTATTTCCACAAAAAAAAATTATATTATCTTTTAATTTTTTCTTTTTTCAAAAGCAACCAACTACTGGCTATAAAAAAAAGCAGCATTTTAACTTTTATTTTAAAATTTTCTTTTTTAAATAGTTGTTATCCAAACATCTAAAATTTCTCAAAAGGACTTTTATTTAAAAAAAGCAACTTTTTTAGAAATAAAAGCCATCCAAACGGGCACTAAAAGATGTTAAACTTTTTTCCCACCTATATCAACTTCAAATTCTGAATTTAAAAAAAAAGTGAGATATTAATGCACCTGTCTGTCACTAATTAATACTGAACTATTTTCGCACTAACTATTTAGTTTAAATATTTTAAATTTCAAATTAAAATAAATTTTTTTACATTCATCCGTGTTTTTATATTCTATATCTCGTATAATTATTTTTTCTTTTACATCTTATCATGATGAGTGTAACATTCCCGTCTCGAGCCGGTTCAATTAACATACATATGATACAAACAGAAACAGCGAAAGACTTAACTTACGAAAATACGAGCTAACTTTTTCTATTATTTTAATCCTTAAACTTAATTCACATGATATCTCACATTACATACTTCTCATAATTTAATTCGTATTTAACGAAGACGAAAATCGGGTAGAGTAACTTCTGTAAATTGGACAACTGGGAATTTTCCAATGCCACTCTCAAAGGTTCCTGATAAACAGTTTATACCATATATAATTTCAAAAATACCAGATATCTATAAAGGACTATATACCCATCCATGGGTGCATGCATAACTGGCTCCGTGCCACTATGTCTAACAACATACATATTTCAGTACATGCACATATCTGAATACACAAATGTACATGCATCAAATATGAACACATGTACAAAACATCTACGGGCCATATATTGTATAATGGATCAAACATCATGATCCCAAAATGAATAGAACATTATACAGCAGTACATATATTCCAAAATAACTTCTATAATAAATAGTAGCGTCCGGCCACTCTGAACTCCCTATCCTTATACTAGTACCTCTAGCCACGGGTAGTGTCCTTGTCCTATGAGGGCTCTTCAATTAACTGTGTTCCTGAAATCATATCCCCAAACGGGGTTAGAGACGAATCTCTAGTAAGTTCCAGGTTTATAGAGAACTTTCCATACCATGGGCTCACTTCCTGCATGACAGTCAGATACATAATATACAAAACATCATATATCATACTATACTGAACATATCTCGTATAACATATCATATAATCAAATATCATAACTAAACAAAGCATATACACAAATCTTATCAGAGACGTACGCAGTCATTCTCAAGGGATGACCCCAAGCGGAAATCAACGCACGTAACAAATATCATATACAAAAATCATCACAATAATCACATCAGAACAAAGCATATCATATCAGAGATGTACGTAGCCATTCCCAAGGGATGACCCCAAGCAGAAATCAACATAAATGTTCCCAAGGGAGGACCCCAAGCGGAACCAAAAACATATCAGAGATGTACACTATCAGTCCAGAAGGATGACCCCAAGCAGACATCAGTGCACATAGGATCAATGGCCAAAGATCATCACATAACAAAGTGTACACAATCAATCCCAAAGGAGGACCCCAAGAGGAACTCAACATATAACAGATATATACACAGTCAGTCCCAAGGGAGGACCCCAACCGGACATCAGTGCATAAACAAATCAATGTCCAGAGATCATTGCAGAAATCATATCAAAACATATCAAAGTAAACACATCAAAACATATCAAATTAAACACATCACATCAGCATATAGCTCTATATGAATGCATCTATGTCATATATCTCATACATATCATACAACCTGACCACAGTCCGTACACTATGGCTGAACATAAAGTAGGAGCGAACCCCATAAACATAGAGCTTACCTCTTGGAGCTTTACAATTTGCTTACTTGAAGAACAAGCTACTTATCTTGCTCCACGAGAATCCAAATGTTCACAGTCCCTAGGCACACCTAGAGAAGGAATTCAACACAAAACTCAATAAAATGATATAATGCCATGTAAATATACAAGACACACACTTTATTGTTTATTTTCTTTTTTCTTAATCATATTAAGTCATGAGTGGGTGGTTCTTTGTTCAACAAATCCTCACAAAATTCCACATATTCACTTAGTTTTAGGATAGTCTCAAAAGGCCCTTAGAACACTCATTACTCCTCTTAGCACCTAAAAGCCTATTTTTCCCAATTTAAGGCAGAATGCCCATTACAAAAGAGCTATAAGATTTCTCTTTGTCTAGTGCCTAAACCCAAGCTTAGCCATCTATATAAATTATTTTACACATATAAGTATTCTCACTTTGCGAAACAATATCTCCGAACATATACCTCCTTTGAAAATGGCCAAAACTCATTTTAAGGACATACAAAGGAGTTACCTTATTTTCTTTTATATTTCACCAAAGTGAAGGTCCATACACCTTAGAATATTATTTCACGCATAAAAGTTTGCTCGCTTTGTAAAACAGTAACTCCTGGCACATACTTCTTTTGAAAATGGCCATAAACACATATAAGGCCTAAAGAAGGAACTTATTCATTTTTCTTTTTAGCTAACCCAACCAAAGGTTTAAACATCTGATCATATAGTCCTTATACCGTATAAGTGCTCATTAACACAAACAAGCACTCTAAAAACATACTTTCTTTGTAAATGGCTAAGAGGCACATAAAAGAAATCATGTCAACTTCATGATTCCAATACTCTAGTCCATCAAATTCAAGCTTATCACACACCTCTAATCCAAGATTCATTAATTCATATATACGGTACTATTCATCTCTATAGTACTACTCATGTATATGTCACTATTCACGTATACGACACTATTCAAAAATACGGTATCTTTAATTTTCCAAATACATTTTTACCGTTAAAATTCTCATCTAAACACTTTTCTCAACGTGAGCTGAACCTGAATCAAGCTCTAACATGCTCAATCAAACCAAATTTTCAAAATGAAAACCTAAATTCAATCTTCATAAAAACATGAAAAAGAAGGAAATTTCTTACCACAATGCACTCTAGAACAAAGGAGAGATGAGTTTCTAAGCTCCCATGGCCTCAAGATCTATAAAAAAGCAACTTTTTTAGAAATAAAAGCCCATCCAAACGGGCACTAAAAGATGTTAAACTCTTTTCCTACCTATATCAACTTCAAATTTTGAATTTAAAAAAGTGAGATATTAATGCACCTGTCTGTCACTAATTAATGCTGAACTATTTTCGCACTAACTATTTAGTTTAAATATTTTAAATTTCAAATTAAAATAAAAAAATTTACATTCATCTGTGTTTTTATATTCTATATCTCGTATAATTATTTTATGTTTTCCATCTTATCATGATGAGCATTGGCAACTCTCATTTTTATGAGGATTCCATTCATATCTCATTCATCTTAGGATTAACGATTTTCCATTTTTATTCATCGAATTGGCAACTCATTATTAACATCAGCAATGACAGCTTACACAACAAATAACTTATTCCTAATAGGTATATTAATTACTCCTTATTTTCATTAATTGTTAAGAGACTCCTCCTAATATAATTTACTTTGTGTTTTGAAAACATCTACAATAAACCTTTGAAATTTTCCATACAATCAGAATTAGAATAGGAATTCTTTGAAATTTTCAAGGCATTCAGGTTTACAATAGAAATTCCAAAAGATATCTTATATGATGCATTACTTGGATCATATTTTTGGGTTGCATGTGTTTTATTTAATATGTATATTTGTTTTATACCTATTCAAATTTTAAGTTAAATATTCACAAGTAGAGCTTAAAAAGATGAAAATATAAAGAAACAGAAATAATAAATAAACAGACGTTTTAGGTTATTTGCACATTTTCAAACGTTATTTTCCCTTATTATGAGATTTTTTTGGAGTTTCAATAGTTTATTCACATTCAAAGCATATTAATTTTTTGAAAATTTTACCGAAATAAGTTTTGAATATTATTTAATTTCACTGGAGAAAAAAAAGAAAATAAAAAGGATATACTAAGGATAAATCATAAATTCATACAGAAAATAAAGAAAAATCATTATTTTTTTGAATATACAAAGGATATTAGTAATTATGTTCGGTGGTAAAAAAATAAAAAAATAAAAAAAGAATATATAATAATATATCATTCTGGTTATTATCAATCCACAATTACATGGTGCATATACAAATAAAAGAAAAAAAGAAAAGAAAATGGGAAGCTACAAAATCAAAAAATCAAAAGAGGGTAACCCATATCTTCATCTTCCACCTAATATACTCATAAACAGTTCTTCTTCTTCTTAACCCCAATTTCATTGATAATGTTGGTTTCATGGTAGATTGTTTGCTTTCACTGTTATAAAGTCTTGATCTTTTCCTTTTCCACCATTATGCATTTTTTCGCATTTTCCTAACTGATACCCCTGAAACATAAGCATTAAATGAGAAAGAACTATAAAAAAAACACCCCTGAGATTTATAACAGTGAAAGTAACTCACAACCATAATAGTGGGGAATAGATTAGTTAGGCAAGATCCGAAATTGTAACTCACAACCATAAGAAAGAGTCTCAATCCATTGAATAATCATGTACATTTTATATTCAGAACACTCTAGAGTTATACATATTGAAGTATTTCTAAATTAATAAACTTACAAATACTAACCATTGAACCAAATTTGTAAGTGGTTAAGATGTCAAAGCCATAGGTATCACAATCTACCAAGCAATATGCAGGAAGGAGAAAAATCTCAACCTAAAGCCGCAAAAACCTGTTAGGAAAAAAAATGCATAGTATCAAACAAAAGAGAATAGTTAATTAGAATCAATGTACGGAATAATTAAAGAAAAAATGACACCTTTCATGGGCTTAACAGACATAATATCCATGAGGAATTTTAGTGGTATGAACTAAGACAACTTTAATATGGCTTTTGAAATTTTCTCAAAGATTTTCACTTTTGTGTGCAAGGTTAGACCTTTAAACTGTTTCTTATAAATTCTTCCAAGACGCTAGTCGTTAGCCACCTACTGCCAATCTATTATATGAACCATTAAAGGTAGCTCTTTTAGGACTAACAAAACAAAGGGTCAGTGACAAAGGATAAAAAAAACAGTAAGGAAAGCAGGCCATGTAAAGGGAAATAAAAAATGAGATAGATGCAGTAATAAATGAAGACGAATGACCTTGGTTCTCAAAGGGTGTTGTTGGAGCTGTTTCAAGTGTCTGACTCCTTTGCTAAAGGTCCCATCTTACTTCCTCTTTGACCGGAAAGAGGTAAACGAGTCTGTGACTAATGTTTAAGAAAATGAGAAATATAATGAGAGTGAATGAGGAGAAAGGAAAAGGATGGGGTTTGGGTGAAGTATCGGAGGTGAGAAAAGCGCGAGGGAAAATAAAGATGTCATCTTAGAATTTGATATTTATAAGAGTAATTGAGAGAGGGGAGGAACTGAAAAGTTTCCCACCTATAAAGTTTAAGTTTTGAATTTGAATAATTCCCACCTATTCAGTTCAAATTTCGAATTTGAATTTAACAATTAATAGGCTTAACCATTTCTCATGCAGAAAGTAGTGAGATATTAATTATTACTGTTGGCCACCAAATAATTTGAATTTAAAAATTGAATTATTTTGAAATTTATTTTTGAACTAATTTATTAAAATGAAGAAAAAAATATTAAAAGAGGAAACATTTCAAATTCTTTTAAGTGTGAACTAAAAGCTCAGAATGAAGAAAAGAGCAACACGTCAGCAAAGTTTTCAAAGTTTGGTTCTCCTTTCTATATATTAAGATTATGCAAATTTAATATTCACACTAACATTAATTTTAAGAAACTTTGATCTGAGTGAATGTACTAGTGTTTTGATATCAAACTTATGAGCATGGTATGGCTAATTTATATATAGTTCACATTTACTAATATATTTTTTTAAATAGTTGAAAAACTTAATGACTACAATATATCTCAAAGAATCCCATTGTCTTGTGGACAAGATAACAATGTCACGGTTAAATTTGTGAATATTAATTTTGTAATTATGATAAGTTGGAATAAAATTTTGGATTTGGCTCTTGTTCCTGCGTAAGCGATAATTTTAGTCTTTGCCTTTTGTAAGTTTGGTAGTATTTGGGACATCAACACTGTTGAACATAGGCCTACCATGAAAAATGGCTATATCTTCATATGTCTATATCTTCTCCAACTCATCTCTTAATGGCTACTCTTTGACCATGCATTTGGTGTTAAGAGTTTTCTGAACTGATAATCCCTCTTTTTCTTTTTTAATCTGGGTGACCCAATAACATATCCTTATTTAGAAAAAATACACTCATTAATTTGACTATATTTTTTTATTGGAATATTATTTCTTATGTTACATGGGACAATTTTGTCTTATGCACACATAAAAAAGTTATTGAAATCCACTCGTTTTCTTTTGCTCTCTTTTCCTTAGTGGCTTTCATTCACTTTTTTGTGTTACATAAAATAATTTTGTCTCATATAACATGAGAAATTATATTCCTTTTTTTATTAAAATAATAAAAAAAACAATGAAAAACGCATCATTGATCTCTTCATTGTCATCCATACTAAGGCCAGTGAATTTCTGAGTGTATTTTCTAACATAGATTCGAAGATGAGGTGGGAAGAATTTCTCAAACATGGGATAGACAAACATGATGCTAGCCATAATTAAGCCTAGTTGTCACCATATTTTCCCAATCCCCATCATCCCTTGCACTCTTTAGTAATATTTTCTAAGAAATTTTTTGGGTTATTATTCTCTCTGTTTTTTGTGTTTAACCCCACTCAAGGGATGTAGTACTTGTAAGGAGTAAAATGGAGTGTTTTGTTCTTCTTTTCTTGTCCCTCACGCAAGAATACTGAACTTGCAAGTACCAAGTAAGCCCCGTTTGTTTTCGTGAGAGTTTCCTATTGACGACATTTTACTCATATTGACTCCGTATGTTTTGGGGTTTGCATTCAGCTGTCATTACGGACCATTCAAATGCTTAAGGACCGTCAGATTTTCATATATGATTCACCATTTTCATAATTTCATTGTACCATTTTGGCATCACCTTGGCCAAGAAAATTTTCCCATTTATATATTGGTTTCGATTTTTTCATACGGTAGGAGAAAATTTTCTCATGTTATAGATACATCTTATATGGGACTCACATCTATTAAAAAAATAAAAAAGCAACAAAAAATATTGTACGAAAATCGAAAGATCACTAGTAGAAGAAAACAATTATCCTACGACATGAGAAAATGTTTTCCCTTATATATTTCACTCTCATTGACTTCTATTCAACTATAAAAACAAACAAACGTATAAAGTCCAAAAAACAAAGGTTATTTCCTTCTTTCTTCTTTTATATTATCTTCTCTTTGTGTGGTCCGCAGCGAAAATTTTAAATGCACTCCATGAATTTTTAATAATTTAAAGTTGTCACAGAAAAATGAAAATGAATTCTATTATTTTAATGGGGATTACTTTTTTTTATGTAGTAGGAGAAAAATTCTCTCATATTAAGGAGCTCATTTTTAGTACAATAGTACTATGTACTACTATCATTCATCTTTTTACACCTATATTAAGATAATGTTTCTCTCTCTTTCATGTCATCAGTCACTATTGGTTTGGTTTTTATAGGAGGGATGTATGAAAAAATGGGTGGAACGGGAGTATCGTAGAAATTTTTCATATTAAAATATAAATAAAGCGGGACTCACTAATTTTAAAAAAAAAGTACATTTTTTAATGTGAGTGCAACATGAAATATCAATTTCATGCAATATGAAAGTATAATTTTCCTTTAATAATAGTGCATGATTGAAAATCATGTTCTTGAAACTATTATATTTTGAAGGTTAATTGATTTCTGATTAAAGAAAAAGAGAGTTAACCATGTTTGAATGTCCCTTTACAAAGAACCCTTTTATATTAAGCACGAACCTCTTAATGTAGAGTGGAATGAGATGGTGAACTACATTCGTGGGGTGACGAAAGGATGGTCAAGTGGTTTATAGTAATTTGGAGTTATAAAGGCATCATTGCTAGGATCATACACAAAGTTTTCTATCTTGAAATCTCTATTTTCTTCTCCAAAAGTTATAGCATCGGTATTATTAGTGCCTAATGCAATGGAACTATTACCAATAGCAGTTGCACCCCAAAAAATAAAATAGAACACATCATTAGAGACAACAAGCACAACCATAAATCATCAATTAATCATGAAGAAGAATAGCATAAAGAGAAATGCCAAAACGAGAAAAAATATATAAGAGTCAAAAAAGAACATATAAAAGTGTGTGTATGTAGAAAATAATTTTATACATAATTCACATGGGCCCCACGCACTTTTATGTATACGTTGAATATAATTTTATCTCCTACGACATGCACGAGAAATATCGAAAAAATAATTATAAAAAAGGATTTGTTTTGCCTCATAGTTAATAAAAAGGTAAACATGAGCTTTGAAACGTGAATTCCATTTATTACTTTGATAACAAAGGAAAAGCAATTAAAACAACATTACAGCAGCATAATTCAACTATGATTTTATAAAAGAGATGTAAAGCATGGATATAATCATCGAAATTAATATTCCTAATTAAAATTATTGGATGGTACCATTCTCTTTCACTTCTTCCTTGGATTTTCCATTCTCTTTCACCTCTTCCTTAGATTTTCCATTAGCTTTCACCACTTCCTCTTGACCCATCTGTTCTTTTGCTTTCTCAGCTTTCAACTGTGCTTCTTCATCCTCAGCCTTTTTCTTTGCTTCCTCCTCTGCCTTTTTCTTGGCTTCCTCTTTGGCCTTTTCAAGAGAATCAATCAGATTCTTCAAGCAAGTCTCTGAATCTTCAATAATTGACTTAGGCATCAGATTCTCAGCAACATCAGCAGGTGTCATGTTGGTCTCACCCAACAACTTCTCAATAGTTGGAAACAAACTGTGTGATTCAACATCCAAGTAGTTATTGGCAAGCACCTTGAAAGCTTCATAGCAACAATAGGACAATTCAATGTGCTTGTCCATCCTTCCTCTCCTAATGAGAGCAGGATCAAGTTTCTCCACAAAGTTGGTTGTGAAAATTATGATCCTCTCTCCTCCACAAGCTGACCAAATCCCATCAATAAAATTCAATAACCCAGATAGAGTTACCTTACTTCCCTTATTCTCTTCTTCTTCATCTTTCTTAATAGGATTTTTTGGTGCCTCACCATCATCCTCATCTTTTTCCTTTTTCTTCTTCCTTTGGCCAGTAAGATCAAGAGAGCAATCAATGTCTTCAATCACTATAATTGATTTACTTGATGTTTCAATCAACAGCTTTCTTAGATCAGTGTTTTCCTTCACTGCTGTTAATTCAAGATCATACACATCATAGTTCATGAAATTAGCCATGGCAGCTATCATAGTAGACTTACCTGTCCCTGGTGGACCATACAACAGATAACCACGTTTCCAAGCCTTCCCAATCTTAGCATAGTACTCTTTTCCATTTTTGAACTTAACAAGATCATTTATAATCTCTTCCTTCTTCTTTGGATCCATAGCTAGTGTTTCAAACCTTGCAGGGTGCTCAAATGTTATGTGGCTCCACTTTGTACTCTTGTATCCATGCCAATGTTTGCTTGGATTGTTGGTGTAAAGCTTCAGTTGCCTGTTCTTCAATGCAATATTTTTCCCTTCTTCCAACACATGTTGGATATAAGACCCTGTAATGATGTCACGGTAACGTTTGTGGAAGGTGAGGGTTAAGTACCTCTTAACATCTGAAGTAGGGTACAATGAAAATGACTGTGTTGAAAGTGTGAAGGAGTTTGCATTCCACCAAACTTTGACCCCTTGAAACTCATCATTGATCTCTTCATTGTCATCCATGCTAAGCACAAGTGGAGTCTGGCTATCCTTGACCACTTCAGCTTTAAGCCTTTTGGCACTTTGAGAAGAGTTTGCACTGAGGTATGTTTGGATGGCAGAATATGCTTCACTTCTCTTGAGGCGTTCACCAGAGAACTCAGGGAATTTGATTTGGATGTAAGGGTACATAAGGCCTGTGAATTTCTGAGTGTATTTTGATACATAGATTCGAAGATGAGGTGGGAAGAATTTCTCAAACATGGCATAGACAAACATGATGCTAGCCGTAATTGAGCCTAGTTGTGACCATATTTGCCCAATCCCCATCATCCCTTGCACTCACCAGTACTATTTTCTAAGAAACTTTTTGGGTTATTATTCTCTCTCTTTTCTGTGTTTAACCCCACTCAAGTGATGTAGTATTTATAAGTAGTAAAATGGAGTGTTTTGGTCGTCTTTTCTTGCCCCTCACGCAAGTTTATTAAGAATACTGAACTGGCAAGTACCAAGTAAGCACCGTTTGTTTTCGTGAGAGTTTCCTGTTGACGACATTTTACTCATATTGACTCCGTATGTTTTGGGGTTTGCATTCAGCCGTCATTACTGACCATTCAAATGCTTCAAGGGCCGTCAGATTTTCATGAAAATTTCACCATTTTCATTGTACCATTTTGGCATCACCTTGGCCAAGAAAAATTTCCCACTAATATATTTCACTCTCATTGACTTATATTTAACTATAAAAACAAGGAAACGTATGTAGTCCAAAAAACAAAGGTTAAGTTTCCTTCTTTCTTTTTTTATATTACCTTCTCTTTATAGTCGGCAGCGGAATTTTTAAATACACTCCTTGTATTTTTAATAATTTAAAGTTGATACAGAAAAATGAAAATGAATTCTACTATTTTAATAATAATGCATGATGCAGGATTGAAAAATACGTTCCTTGAAACTATTATATTTTAAAGGTTAATTAATTTTTAATTAAAGAAAAAGAGAGTTAACCAACCATGTTTGAATGTCCCTTTACAAAGAACCCTTTTTGCCCTCAACCTCTTCATGAACTGTTGCATTCTTGTTGACATTAATGGGAGTAGGACCCGGAATTTGTTCTGATTCATTAATGTCAGTAAATGAATTGGTCCCAACAAATGAAGGAGCATCATCATGTATATAGAACATCTCTGCAAGAAAACAAGCAAAACAACTATCAACTAATTTACTCCAGAATCTTTTTTTTTGTGCAGTAACATCTATTAGATTTTTTTATTTTTTATTTTTTTTGAATTACAAGAGAAAGAAAGCAAAAACTAACTACAAATCATCCTAGGGAATGAAACCCCTATTAGATAGACTTTTTACCTTGACATTAGAGAGGTCTATATTGTGCTCCTCATCAAGAAAGCTTATAAATTCTTTGAAGTTATCTTCTATTTGGGGATAGTGGGTGATGTATGACCAAATAGCCTGCAATGTTTATATAACACTTTGTGTAAGCGAAATTGCTTTTGCAAAAGTGGTAGCTCTATGGTTCTCTTTGCCCTGCCTTCTTTGATGGAAAAAAAATATAAATATTGTAGGTTATTGTGAATTTTTTTCTAAATCTATTTACCAATATACTTGAGTTGCTTACTTACTTTCAATGTTTGTTCATATGATATATGAAAACTATAATAGCCCATCTTAATTATTTAGTAAATCAAGTGTAATTAATTAATTAAGCATGTTTTACTGAGTGAAATTAAGTATAATGCTTAATTAAATGAATCTGAGTCACTTTGGAGTTAAAAAGTGTACTCAGTGAAAATTAAGGGGTATAAATGGGTACTGGAAAAAGTACCCAAAATATAAAAATAAAAATAAAAATATTCCTAGAATAATATTCCAGACTTTTGAGTAAAGTTTGGTAATTATTGGAGTTGAATAGATAGACGAACCAATACCCGCTTAAGGCCACTTAACCAATGTTAAATGACTAAAAGCCAAAAGAGCCCCAATTCCCACCCCATTTCGTCGAGCAACCAGAGAAGGAGAAAGAAGGAGAAAGAAGAAGAAGGAGAAAGAAGGAAGAGAAAAGGGAGAGAGCAAATCTCAACCAAATTAATCCGTTCAAAAGCCTAAACCACTTAGATTCTTCCCCTCTTTTATAATCCTAGCTTTGTTTTGAGTGGGAGTTATTGGGGAGAGAGATATCAACCCTCCAAAATTCGCCCCTTTTGGTGAGAGTTGGGGTTTTGGGGTGATTCTCTCCATTGAAGCTTGGGGAGCGCTCATTGCATCGTTGTGTGGTCATTGGTGGTAAGCTTCCACTACTTTGCACACTAAATCCCTAGATTTTTGCATGAGTTAGGGTTTGTGAATAGTGTATTAGGGTTTTCATAGAAATGTGATTAAATTGGCTATGCTCTAAGAAGTTTGAGACTTAGTAGATGTTATGAAAAATGCTAGAAATGAGCTTAGTAGTCAAATGAGTAGGATTGGAAAATTGCAAGAATATGACACTTGGTTATGAGTTTTCTTGCATTGTTGAACCATTGTTTGGTTGGTCATTGATTGTATCCTTGTGTTGTCTAGGATTGAGGCAATTGGATCAACCTTAATTGACCAACCTTTGGAGCAAGCAATGGAGATGGATTAGTCCTTGAAATATGTAAGTTCATCCTTATGTTGTGGTATGAATAGGATAGCTTGGAGTGATGATGATGAGTTATCCTTGAAAGCAATATGTTAATTGCATTACCCTTGTATAGGTGTATGTTTGGAAAAGTTGATTGTTGAAACTGTTGGTGAAGAACAAAGGTCGACTGAAGCATTGAGGTAAGCCTTCGGACCTTGGGTGTAATTCCCTTGATTGTTCCACCAAGCCCTGAAAGGGTAGTGGTGATTATAGTGTATATAAATGCAATGAAATAGTGTAATGCTTTGTTATACGTATGTGTATGCATTTGGTGTGGCATAGGATGGTGTTTCCCTATGTGGTATGTTGCATGACGATGCGTAAATCATACTTGGTAGTTAGCTGGCCAGTAGGACTATTTGCATCTGAGTTTCCTTAGGATAGCTTGAGAGCTCGAGGGATTTCTCCTGGAGATGTATTGCACTTTGCATAGATATGTATTTACTGCATTATTATTGTTATTGCTATTACACTGATATGGAACTGTGGGGTGGAGAGATGCTCCAAGGACCCCTGGTTTACTGGATATATTCGTATATCTCACCCCGTGTTGTGGGGACCCCCTTTCAGGTAAGGATGCTGCAGGAGCCTCTGGTGGCAAGTGGCCATATCTGGATTATGCATGAAATGTGGCATTTCTTTTGAGATTATACATGTTGTTTTGTAGCTCACATGTATAGAATTGTAATGAATAGGCAATGCTAGATTTATGATTTGTATATTGGAATGGACTTAGCCTATGCTCATGCCTTTGGTCATCTCTTTTGTTGATGGGAGCCAAGGGAATGATCATAGTGTTTTGTAAGCTAAGTTCCATGATTTGTAATAGATATGTATTGTAAATGATGCCTACTTGAAATTCAATATATGCATGCTTGTTATGTATTGAGTTATTGAATTGGTTGGGCTGAGAATCAATTCGGTACCTTTTGTTTAAATTGGGAAACGATGAGAAAACAAAGGTTATGCTGCCCAAATTCTAGCTAAATCTCAGGAGGAGAGGTTGGATGAGTGCTAGGATTTAGTTTTGGGGCATGGACAATTGGGGTTTGGAATGGGGATGCATCTTCCCCTAGACTTGGACTTGAAGAAAGTGGGAATTGGAATTCCCTGGCAGCGCGCTTCAGCGCCCAGGAGCGCGCTCAAGCGCCCTGCTGCCCCTGTGAGTGCCAATGCATTCGGCCTCCTCGCGCTGGGGCGCCCAAGTGGGGGCTGAAGCGCCCAGGATTGCGCGCTGGAGCGCCCAGGGTTGCGCGCTTGAGCGCCCTGGTCCGCGCTTGAGCGCCCTTAGCCACTGAAGGAGGAGATGCTTCTGTCTTTGTGCGCTAAAACGTCCCAATAGGAGCTTAAGCGCTCAGGAAAGCGCGCTTGAGCGCCTTGGTTCGCGCTTAAGCGCCCATTTACACTGAAGCACCTGATGCTTCCTGCCTCCGTGCGCTTAAGCGCCCAGAGGGAGGCTTTAGCGCCCGATAGCGCGCGCTTGAGCGCCCGGTAGCACGCTGAAGCGCGCGGGGCCTGTGACCAACACTCTCTTGTGTTGCTTCAAATTGTCCTAACTTGGGCTAAAGTGCTCCGATTTGAGCGCGGTTTGAAGTCACGCATAGCTAATGAAGAGATCTACAATATAGCAGAAGTTGTGAAATAAATAAGAAGTAAATTAATGGTTTAAAAATAGAATAAGAACATGATGTTAAGCTTAGTTTATCTGATTCCGCAAGGTAATACGGTTATGATCACGAAATTGGGTATTATAAATTCGGCATGTTTTAAAATGAAAAATTTATCCGGATTTTAATTGAACCCATGTGATTGTAACTGCGCTTAATATCATAATGTGATGTTAACAAACCGGTTCTAGAACGGGGTGTTACAAAAACTAATGCTGAAAAAAATAATTCAAAGGTTTGACCTAATTCAATAATTAAGGCATATATTCATATTATGGTTGATGAGGTCACCAAAGAAAATATAAATGGTGGTTTTCACTCTAGAATATGGAATTCCATAAAGGATAAACTGAATTCCATAACTAATCGGTCTTTTAATGTCAAGCAAATAAAGCAAAAGTTCAATAGACTATGATCTAAGCATCGTGAGTTCTCCTTACTCTTGCAACACACTGGATTTGGTTGGGATGCAGAAAAAAACTATAACACCTCGTATGCAGCCGGTGGATTAACATACAAATAGTATTTAAAGTGCAGCTTGCAATAATTAATCGCGAAAGCAAAATACTATTGATATAATTAAAAAAAGTTAATCGTCATAGTGGATTAACTTTTTCTTTTAATAACAATCCTTATGTAATTGCAATGCTAAAATAAAACCTGAAATACCTCGTACTCATAAATAACAATTCAAAAGCATCCATAACTCATGGTACTACAATATAAATACTCAAATCAACAATTAAACAGATTATTTAATAGTGGCATGGACAACCCCTATGATCACCACAAATAATAACATAATCCATCAATTCTAGTCACATTAGAGTCTCATCATGGCAAAATAAATAATCATAATATGCATGACTTATAACAATAATGAAATCTCTATGCTGGCCTCTTGCCTCTATCAATGTCCGTCTCACGAACGTCATCTTCTGAAAAATGTGCCCCAGAAGGGGTGAGATTTCTAACAAAATCTCAGTAAGACAAGGGATCCTCCACCCCAAGCTCATTTACAGGTATAACCTTAGTTATAAAACAATTCAGGGAGTATATACAGAAGGAGATTAATAACAAGATAAGGGGAATGGCTATACCGATCCATTTATAGCAGTAAACAATGCAGTATATAAAATGAGCATGCCATGTGTAACACCCCGTTCTAGAACCGGTTTGTTAACATCGCATTATGATATTAAGTGCAGTTACAATCACGTTGGTTCAATTAGAAATTCGGATAAATTTTTCTTTTTGAACAAAGCTGAATTTAAAATGCCCAACTGTATGATCATAACCATATTACGTTGCGAAACAAAATAAACTAAGCTTAACATCATATTATTATTTGGTTCGAGTTCACTACAAAACTCTCTTCACCTTTTATTAAATTGGAATTCCTTTACTTACTATATAGTTCTCATCTCACACTAGGTTATAGATCTCTCTGTTGGCTTCGAGTGGGTTAAAACCGCGCTCAAATCGGAGCTCTGTAGCTCAAGTTATGCCAATTTTACTAAAATAAGTTTTTTGCTGATTTTTCGAATTGAGCGTTTTGGCGCCCAACTCAGCGTTTAAACGCCCAGAGGCAGAAAGATTTGCCTTCTCCAGGTCTCCAGAGCGTTTTGGCGCCCAACCTGAGCGTTAAAACGCCCACTTGAGCGTTTTAGCGCCCATTTGCGCGTTAAAACGTCCAAGGGCAGAGGCATTTCCTCCATTTTACGAACTTAGAGCATTTTAGCGCCTGTTTCCGTGCTAAAATGCCCTCCAGCTGGGCAAAACATGCCCTCCCCTGTTTTCATGGGATACCATGGGAGATTTCGTCCCCTTTTCACCATTCTCTTAACACCTAATATACATTATATAATCCTTTCAATAAATGATTCTTAGTTCTTGCAAGGTACATATACATCAAAAGAAACATGCACACCCTTTCATCATATACATATATCCAATAATTACAACATTGCATCGTTGCAACATGTCTTAATTACAAATCATGAGACTTAGCTACAAAACACTATGATCAACCCCTTAGCTCTCATCAACAAATGAGGTACCAAAAGAGATGAGCATAGGCTAAGTCCATCAAAATAGAAGATGACATACATATAGCAATTGGTTTTCAAATGTAAATCCCATACATGGTATTACTACATGTCATGTATAATCCAAAAGAATGCAACATCTTTATGCATCTACTAATCCCAATATGGCCACTTGCCACAGGAGGCTCCTGCAGCATCTTTACCTAAAAGGGGGTCCCCACCACACGGGGTGAGATATACGAATATATCACAGTAAACCAGGGGTCCTTGGAGCATCTCTCCACCCCATAGTTCAATCACAGTGTAATAGCAATAACAATAAATAATGCAATAAACACATATCTATGCAGTGTGTAACAAACATCTCCAGGAGAAATCCCTCGAGCTCTCAAGCTGTCCTAATGATACTCAGATGCAAATAGTCCTACTGGCAAGCTAAACTACTAAGTATGAATTACGCATCGTCATGCAACATACCAACATAGGGAAACACCATCCTATGCCACACCAAATGCATACACATACATATAACAAAACATTAAACTATTTCATTGCATTTATAACACTATCACAACCACTACCCATTCAGGGCTTGGTGGAACAATCAAGGGAATCACGCCCAAGGTCCGAAGGCTTACCTCAAAGCTTCAGTTCAACCTTTGTTCACCAACAAGTTTTGCCACCAATTACAATAATCAACTTCACACACAACCACCTACACAATGTGTACTGCAATCAAAACATTGCATTCAAGAGTATCTTATAATCATCAACCAAACTATCCAATTCATGCCACAACAAAAGCATGGACTCACCTATTCCAATGAGCTAATCAAGCTCCAAAGCTTCCTCCAATGGTTGGTCACTCAAGGTTGGTCCAATTGCCTCAATCCTAGACATAACATGGACACAATCAATATCCAACCAAACCAAACCATTGATTACTAATGCAAGAAAGTCCAAAATCAAGTATATAATCTTGCAATTTTCAAAGTATAATCAATTGACTATCTAAGCTCATTTTCATCAATTAAATATCATTCCTAGATTTTTCACAACATACACTAAGTCTCAATCCTCCTAGAACATAGCCAATCCACTCACATTATCATAAAACCCTAAACATTATTCATCATCTTCCCCAATCATACATTCTCCATGAAAATAGAGTTCTAGGAGTAGAATCTTACCACCAATAGTTGTACAATCAAAGAGTGATGGTTTCTAAAGCTTCCAAGAGGTGAAATGCTCCCAAACTCCCTTCAACCTTCAAAGGGACGAATTTTTGGGAAGAAAAATCCCACACCACAAAGCTTCCCACTCCAAACTAAGTTAGGGCTATGAAAGAGGAGGAGATTTGGAGTGGTTTAGGCTTTGGAATCAAGGAAAATAGTTAAGGATTGAAAGATCTAGGGTTAGGGGGCTTCAAGGTTGCCTTCTCCCTTTCTCTCTTCTCCTTGGCTCGACGGATATGTGGGGGGTGAAATGGGTTCACTTGTTTTCTAGTCACTTAACATAGGTTAAGTGAAATCAAGCGGGTATTAGCTCATCTATCTATTCAACTCCATTCACCACCAAACCTCACCCAAAGGTTGGAATATTTTTCTAGGAATATTTCCACTTCTATTTTTATATTTAGGTACTTTTTCCTACACTCATTTATACCCCATAAATTTCACTGAGTACACTTTTTACTTCAAAAGTGACCCATATTCACTTAATTAGGCCCTATACTTATTTTCACTCACAATATATGCTTAATTATTTAATCACATGTAATTTACTAATTAATTAGGCTAGAGCTATTATTTACAGGTATAACATAAGTTCTAAAACAGTTCAGGGAGTATATACATAAGCAGATTAATAACAAGATAAGAGGAATGGCTATACCGAGCCATTTATAGCAGTAAACAATACAATATAAAAATTGAGCATGCCATGCAATATATCAAATGAGTGTGCAATGTTGCATATATCCATGTCATGTATGTGTGCATCCTACTGACCAGAGAATAAAATGTAGGCATTACGTACATCTACAACCCACAATACAAGGAGTCCACCATGTACCTCACACACGGACTTACCATCTTGCATGTGGCCCGACATGCTCAGAGATTACTGTCTCGTGACCCCACATACATGTACATATGGCAAATGCACTATATCATAATTCAGCTCAACAGCATATCCAATACTCATAACATAAACAGATATAACTCTATAATCCAACTCAACAATATATCCAATGCTTTTAACATAAATAGATATAATTTCCGTAATCCAACTCAACAGCATATCTAATGCTTATAACATAAACAAATATAATTTTCAGAAAACATACCATGCACATAAACCAATCCCCCATGGGGTTTGGCGAAACAAGCAACGAATAAAACCGAGGACCAAAAGCTTATCTGTATTGGTAAAGTCCTCTAATACCCACTCAGTATCAACGTGGTTACCAACAACCAAACAATCCAGCGATTCACAATCTGGTTCAATGGCAAACATGTCATCAATAATCATATCTTACAATTTCATGTCAAATTGAACATGTTTTCTTTTTCGTTAAGCGTACTGCAGACTTCTCCCAAAGCCCCTAAGCACAAAACAACGTTTACTCTTTTTAAAACTTTAATTATAAATCTTTACCAAAAATTCTAAGATTTTGAAATGTTAAACTAGACATCCTCATCTTTCCAACGATATATTTTACGTCTCAATCGGAATTGTATAACTCCGGTTATATTTTTCTCAAAGTGACTGCTGCAAACTGAATTTCCAGCAACCAAGTTGCAACTTCAAACTAACACTGCGATCAAATCAATTATCCAATGGATAATAAATTTAACAAGGTTCTAGACTTATGTATTAGCTTCACATAGGTACAAACCTCACTCAATTTGGAGCTCTGTAGCCAGAGATATCGCGATTTTACCAAACTAGTGCATTGTTGTCACAATTGCACTAGGTAATCGATTACCACCTGTGCATAAACGCGAAAATGCAGATTTTTCTGCATAATTCGAGTTCCAAAGGCCCTCCAAGATTCCCACTTTCGATTTAACCACAAACAGAAGTTCAATCTACCATATTACACTTAAATTAACAATCTTTAACTTGAATCATCAAAATTTCTCTTTTTCATTACTCAAAACAAGCTATTTTCATGGAAATGCAAGGAAATAGTTGAGGTTTATCTTAGAGCTTTCAAAAATAGATAAAGGAGAGTTCTTTAAGATTGGAAACCCACTCCCAAGCACTGCCAAGAGAGGTGCACGAATTTGAGCACGCAAGGTGGGTGTTTTCTTCTCAAAGGTTGGTTCTTGAAGCTTGAAAGTATGTGGAAATGGCTCCAACTCCACAAAACACATAAGGATACACTCCTCACTCACCAAGGCAGCAAGCACACTCTTTCAAGATGCTCACTTTCTTTATTAACTTCACAAACTCAAGGTGTTTACATGAATGAAATGATCAACGGTGAAGAAAAGAAGGAGTCTTGGTGATTTTTTTTTTAAGAAAAGCTTGTCTTTCATGTAGAACAAAGGGTGGCAGTCATGAAGAAATGAGAGACGCCTAAAATTCTGACCCAGGGTTTAGTGCCATTAGTTATATATAGATGCACTCACTTAAACTAATAGTATTAGTTTAATTAGTTTCGCTCTTCGTTTTACTCTAAACATTTTTCTAGGAATTATCATATTTTTATTATAATTTTTCGAGACACTTCACTGGTACGCGTTTCATATTGTGAAATATCCGGTATTAGTATTGATATCACTGCTTATTATTTTTATCCCAAATATGATATTCTTAACCTAGATATTTATTTAGGAATATTGATATTTTTATTTCTATTTTTTGGATTACTTCGTCGGTATCCATTTATACCGCAAAATACCCGTGGTTTACACTTTTCTTCTGAAAAGTGGCTTAATATTAATTATTATACTCTTTCCATATTTATCTAAAGTCAATTATGAAATTATTTTCTAAACTCATAATTAAATTATTTAAATTCCTAATTTAGCGATGCAGGTTCTTACATAATGGATAAACTAAATTCCATAACTAATCGGTCTTTTAATGTCAAGCAAATAAAGCAAAAATTCAATAGACTATGATCTAAGCATCATGCGTTCTCTTTACTCTTGCAACACACTGGATTTGGTTGGGATGCAGAAAACAACATTATTATTGATAGTGAAGAAGTCTGTCAATCTTACATTCAGGTATATTTAATATTTTGTTTGTGAGGTTATGGTTTTATTTATGGAAAAAATCTTTTTTGTTATAAAATATAACTATATAGATGTCCATAACTCTCAAAGGACTGATGTATAACTCTTGTAACTCCCATGAGTTATAATATATAATTAGAAGGATTTAACATTGTCATTTATTCTATTGTAACTTATTATAGTAAGGGGTCTATTAATAGAGATCATGTACAGATCTTTGCAGATTGACAATACAATGCAATGAAAGGATCTTCTCGTTGTCCTAATTCTCTATTTTCCTTTTATGTTCTTGTTACCCTTTATTTTACAACACGATATAGTTTCTGCCATCTATGCCTCCATTTTTTTTCTTCAATCCAATCCCATTCAACCTGATTCAAACCCAACCCCATTTCATGTTCTGCGGTTACTTTTCTCTAAGATGGAACCTCTGCTGAAAGGCGAAAGTAGTGATCGGAGGTACCAATCGCAGGGGATACATGGCCGCACCGATGTAATCACCTACGGCTCCAACTATGAGAAAGTCGCTGCACTCATCGATCTTCCTGAAGATAGTATCGGTCTCCTTGAGCAAATTCTTGACTCATCAAGTTTTCCAATATGTCGTCACTAACATAGGTGGACTGTTCTTTGGCTTCAACACTGGAGTTATATCAGGAGCTTCTGTATATTAAAATAATTTTCTACAGGTACTTCAATTCTTTCTCTATTGCGATATGCTCTTTCACATGGGCTCACCAAATATATATTAATATAATATATATGATTATATTGACAAACGGTCACAGGGTACCAAATTTTAATGTACTTTTCTTTTCATGATGTTTGGGGATTACATATCATATTATCATGTTATCATATGACCATGTAATGTTTGATGATTGCATATCATTTAATAATCATTATTTGTCTTTGACCTGTTCTTTTCTACAAGAAATTTCTAAACCATGTTCATTTGTATCAAATTCATCTAGTTTTCATTGAATGGCTCCATTTTCAATTTCTGATTATATTTTTAAGTGAAATAATAATAATAATAATAATAATAATAAGAGTTGCCAGTTGATCAATATGGTTTGACGATGAAATTATTTGCGGATACCTATTCTATCATTCTTTGCCAGAAGTTTTTCCTATATATATATATATATATATAGGGGCAGACACGGAAATTAATGGTTAAGATTTAGTGTAAGATTTATTATTTTTACATCGGTGTAAGTTGATCATATCCCATATATATATATAAAATGAGAAGAATGAAGTCGTAAGATATAAAATACGACTTGTTGAGAAAAATGAAGTCGTAAGATATACTTGTAGATTTTCACAAAAACCTGGCATTTATTATATGAAATATATGTATTTTCGATCGATAGTGAAATATATATTCTAGAAGGATCTAAAATGCTTGAAGCATATAAAGGGTGAACATCCAAGGGGAGCTATAAAAATATTAATAAAGTGGATGTTCAACTTTCTAAAACCCCCCATCTTCTCCCCATTTACCGTTACGTTTTCTTTCTTATTTGTAAGTCTATTAGCAGGATCATACTCTTCTCCAAGATGAAAATACTAGAATAATAATATTGCAAGTTATTTACTTGAATCGCACAAAGGTAGATTCCAAAAAAAAAAAGATTTCGACCACAAGTGGAAGTACAACAAGCTGATGTATGGGACTGAGAGACGTAGACTCAAAGGCAAGCATTAAATGATGTTATCATCAGGGGGAGTAAAATATGTGTTAAATATGTGTTGCACTCTTTTTTCCTTCACCAAGGTTTTGTCCCATTGGGTTTTCCTAGTAAAATTTTTAATGAGACAGCTTGCGATACATATTATCATAAGTATATACCCTTTTTCCTTCACTAGGATTTTTTTCCCACACAGTTTTTTCCTAGTAAGGTTTTAACGAGCTACAATATTTTAATAGACATCCAAGGGGGAGTGTTATAAAATATAACTATATGGATGTCCATAACCCCCAAAGGAATGATGTATAGCTCATAGTAGTTAATTGCGCCGCAATAGCGCCGCGAGCCGTGTAAGAACCCGCACCGTTAATTAAGGTATTTAATTAATTAATTATGCAAAATTAGGAAATGATTCCATAATTGACCCTAATAATTATTTGTGAGGCTTAATAATCGTAATAAGTGATTAAGAATGCTGAAAGTCGCTTTTCGGAAGAAAAGTGCAGATACCGGTTCTGCTAGTCGATATAAATGCGTGCCGAAAAAGTATCCCGGAAAATTAATGTAAGTGCATGATAATTACTAGAATAATATGTAGGACTTTTAAAACGAGTTTCAAGTCCAGATAATGAGAACTGGTACTAGAAACCGGTACTGGCTTGGAAAAGCGCGTACCGGAAAGGTGCTCAGAAAATTATAAGAAAAATATGATAAATCTTAAAAAATTATGTAGTTTTATAACCAAAGTTTGGGATTAAAATGCTAAGCGTAGCAATTAAAGTTAATATTGTGTGTTTTATGGCTAAGTGGCTATATATATGCGTTTTAGCACATAACCCTAGGCATACTAGAATTCCTACGTGAAGCACTTGGTGGGCTGAGGGTGGTTTACTGTTCCATTGCCTTCTTTCACCATTTTTGAACTCAAGTTGTCACCTTTACTTGATTTCTTCCCTCTTTGAGCTTGTATACACTTAAGAACATGCATGGTGAGGAAGTGTGAGGGTGTATTCTGAGTTTCCATCCTCTGTGTGTGGGTGAGGGTTCTGGTTTTGGGTGCTGAAAGCCATAGTCATGGCATTTTAAGGTCCAAGTGGTGACCTTTGGTGAGAAGAACCAACCTTTGTGAAGCCATTTTCGTGCATCTTCCTTGAGTCAGACTTGAGGGGCTGTGTTGAGCTCCAAGAGCATCTCCTTTCTCTGTTTTAAGCCTTTGGTATGTATACCAACCTTTGATCATGAGTTTAATGCTTAAAAATGAAAGCTTGATGCATGTTAAGGCTTAAAGATGATAACTTGTTGTTGAGTAATGTTGAACACACCTAGAAATGCATGTTTAGGTGCTTTAAATCGGTAAAAACCCAACCTTGGAAAGATATCTTCACGAAATGCATTTTCTGCATTCTGTCGTGAAATATCCGGATATGTGCCCGATGAATATCCGGATATGTGATATCCGGATATGGGTTTTGAGTATCCGAATAATAGTTATCCGGATGTTGCATATCCGGATATGTCCAGTGAGATATCCGGATATTGCATATCCGGATATGGTCCCGAGGAATATCCAGAGATTCTGGGATTTCGTAGAACAGTAGTTGTGCTGTGTGTACAGTAGGCTATTGGGGGTTTGTGGACCCTAGATTGATAAAGTTGAACTTCTGTAATTAATGAACTAAGTCAGAATCGTTGCGATTAAGGACTTATGGCTTGGTATGGAGCCTTAAGACGTAAAACGTAAGGAAATGCGTTGTCTTTAAGTTATATGCTTGTGTTGCATTATTATTGATATAGTATTGGTCCATAACAGATTGTGAATCTGCTGTGTTTGGACTTTGAGCTGTGGACTCTTGGCTTTTGGAGTTAGCTTGCAAGGTAAGCTTTCGTGTCCTCGGTTTAGCCATGTTGTGGTTCCACCATGTCCCATGGGGGTATGGTTTATGCATGCTGTGTACATGCTTTTGGATATTTGATATGTTGATTGAACTTTACATGTAATGGCTTTTAATATGCATGTGTTGTTTCATCTTGACGGGAAGCCTGAGTATGTAGCGCCATACAAGACGGTGTACCGGGGTGAATGCAAGTGGTACTTGCACGGTGTGTAGGTGATAGACGTATACCTGCACTGTCTCTGGCCAGTAGATTAGTATTGACACACATGGCATGATTATCTGTTGCATTGCATTATTTTAGAAATGATAAATGATAAACTGTTTTTGAACTTATATTGCACATGTAAGTGAGCTTGGGGTGGAAGATCCTTGAGGACTCACTGACTTACTGAGATTTCTAGATTAGAGATCTTACCCCACGTTTGGGGAATGCTTATTTCAGGATCAGGTAGTATGGGTACTGATGCCTCAGGCGGCGGGAGGCCGGAGCTTAGCTGATTATGTTGTTTCTGCTTATTTGTTAGCATGACTGGATTTGGTTGCTGTTTATGTTTTCCGCTATTTATGATATGATGTTGTTGAGACTGATGTTGGGCATGTTGCCTTATTTGAGTGAGCATGGGGATTTTCCATGACACTTTATGCTAGTATTTTAGACTAGAGTTGTATAAACTGTTAGATGATCCGGTCTACGTTGTTGTAGTTCCGTGACTAGAGCCACACTTATATTATCTATGTTATGAGGTATTTTAGTTTGCTGTCTTATTGCGATTTACATACAGGCGATGTTTTATTAATTGATTATTAAGCAAGTTGGTAATGTTAATGACATCATAATTGAAAAGAAAAAGTAATTCTGCATTTTTAATTAAGCGCAGCTTAATACGATATTATGATAACATTACCGGATATATACAGGGTGTTACATTTATGGTATCAGAGCAATGGTTCGAGGGAAAAGCCTGTATGTATTGCAATTGCTAGGTTGTTTGGTTGTGTCTGTCTTTGTGTTTACTCTGTCGAATTTTATTGTGATGATGTATATGTGATCACATTGCGTGGGCCTGATCAACTCATAATTTGTGTAACTTGTGCAGAGTCATGGTAAGGTCCGGGAGAACACGAGAGACTTCTGAGGATCAATCCGATCCTATCCTGACTGCATTGGCTGAGAAGCAGGCGGCTAGGTTAGCCGATCAGGAGGCCGCTAGAGTGGCCAACGCGGCAATGATGGAAGCTGTTCGCGAGGCGAACCGGATAGCCGCAGCTGAGGTTCGTGAAGCGAACCGGAGGACCACTGAGGAAGTCCTCGAGGCGAACAGGATGGCGAACATGACGATGATGAGAGTCATGTTGGAGGAGATGAGGGTTGGTCCTGCTGTAGGCCATGCTCCACCACCGCCGCCACTGCCTCCACCTAGTGTTCAGGAGGAGAGCCATAGTCACATCGGCAGTGCTACTCATGCCGCTGAGACAGGGGAGCCCCTTGTGGGGATTGCTGAGGATCGTGATGTGATCGATCGCCGGCTGAATGCTTTCAGGAAGCATAAGCCACCTGTGTTTGAGGGGTCTTTGGATCCTATTGCTGCTGCGAGATGGCTAGAGTCGCTGGACAAGATCTTTCAGGTTATGCAGTGTACAGACCCACAGAAGCTGATGTTCTCGACCTACATGTTGGAGGGCGACGCCCATGAGTGGTGGACGCACACCTCTCGTGCTTTTGAGAGGCAGGGTCGTGTCATGACGTGGCCATTCTTTGAGGAGTGCTTTCTGGGACGATACTTTCCTTATGATGCGCAGGAGAGGAAGTAGGGAGAGTTTGATCGTTTGGTACAGGGCTCGATGTCTGTTGATGAGTACCTGGCTAAGTTTAATGAGCTAGTGAAGTTTGCACACTTCCGGATGGTTCCTCCTACTCCGTTATTTCTGGCAGCTAAGTTCCGCAGGGGACTTAGTGAGGTGATTGCTGAGCATTTTGCTGGTGCTGCTTCGAGGGACTTTGGTACACTGGTTCAGCAGTGTAAGGACATCGAGGATGTTTGCGTGGCAAGCAAGGCCAAGAGGGCCAAGGTTGAGGAGAGCAAGGGAACAGGTGGTTCCACTCCTGCTCCTACTTCTTGGAAGGACATGAGGTTTGCTGATAAGAGCAAGGGAAAGCAGTTAGCGACTAGGCAGGTGCCTGGTCAGTTCAAGAGAGCTGTTTCACATCAGGGGAGTTCTGCTAGGCCTCCTACCACTCCGAGATGTTCGGGATGTGGGAATGAGCATGTGGGACGCTGTGCTTCGGGGCAGTTGTTGTGTTTCAAGTGTGGCAAGGAGGGCCACTTCTCTAGAGATTGTCCGTCGTCGACGGCGAGAGCTGCAGCTGTTCAGGCAGTTCCTTTGCAGATGGTTCTGATGGCATCTTCTTCTGCACCTGCAGTGCCACCTTCTGTTGGGAGAGTGTATACACTAGATAGGCAGAAGTCGGACCGCGCTCCGAACCTCGTCAGAGGTACTGTGTCTATTGGTGATTCTTTTGTTGATGCTATCTTTGATTCCGGGGCTACTCATTCGTTTGTTGCTACCCCGATTACTTTGGGGCTTGAGTTTCCCAGTGTTGTGCTTTCTCCACCGTTGCGGGTGACTACCGCCACTGGAGAGATTTGTGATTCTACCACTGTACATCGCGATGTAGCGTTTCAGTGGGATGGCCGTGAGTTCTCGATAGATCTGATAGGGTTGCCGATGGCCAACCTTGAGATTATTCTGGGCATGGATTGGTTGTCTAGAAACTGTGCATTGATTGATTGCTGTGCAAAGCGCGTGGTGATGTCTCCGTGTGATTCCACAGCTAGTTCCTCGCCATACATTTCACTGCTGCAGGCCAGGAGAGCGCTGCGAGCAGAGGCATTGGGTTATGTCATGTTGGGTGGTTTGGTGAGTAGGACACAGGAGGATATCACTGGCATTCCTGTGGTGGGGGAGTTCCTTGAGGTGTTTCCTGAGGAGATTCCTGAGTTTCCGCCACAGCTGGAGATAGAGTTCTCCATTGACTTGTTGCCCGGTGTGGGGCCGATTTCTTTAGCTCCTTATCGGATGTCGCCACCGGAGTTGGCTGAGCTGAAGAAGCATATTGAGGATCTTTCGGCAAAAGATTTCATTAGACCGAGTGTGTCTCCTTGGGGAGCACCGGTCATCTTCGTGAAGAAGAAGGACGGGACAATGCGATTGTGCACCGACTACAGGCAGTTGAACAAGGTGACAATCAAAAACAAGTATCCTCTTCCTCGGATTGATGATCTGTTGGATCAGCTCAGGGGTGCTTGTGTGTATTCCAAGATTGATCTCCGGTCCGGATACCATCAGATTCGGGTGAAGCCGGAGGATGTCCCGAAGACCGCGTTTCGCTCGAGATACGGTCATTTTGAGTATTTGGTGATTCCGTTTGGACTCACAAATGCGTCGGCAGTGTTCATGGATTACATGAACAGGATTTTCCAGCCGTATCTGGATCAGTTTGTGATTGTCTTCATTGATGATATTCTGATCTACTCCAAGACTGAGGAGGAGCATGCGGAGCATCTGAGGATAGTTCTGCAAGTGCTGAAGGAGAAAAAGCTTTATGCTAAACCTTCTAAGTGTGAGTTTTGGCTCAAATCAGTCAAGTTTCTGGGGCATGTGATTTCAGCAGATGGAGTTGCAGTGGATCCCAACAAGATTGAGGCCGTGTTGGATTGGGAGAGGCCCAAGACAACTACGGAGGTGAGGAGCTTCTTAGGTTTGGCCGGTTACTATCGGAGGTTCATCAAGGGTTTTTCCACGATGGTTCTCCCTTTGACTCGCCTTACCCGAAAGGAGACTCCATTTGTGTGGACCCACGAGTGTGAGGCGTGCTTCCAGGAGTTGAAGGAGAGATTAGCTTCTTCACCTGTGTTGATCCTTCCTGATCTTGAGGAGTAGTTTGAGCTTTACTGTGATGCTTCTGGAAAGGGGTTGGGCTGTGTGCTGATGCAGTCTGGTAGAGCTGTTGCTTTTGCTTCGAGGCAGTTGAAGCCTCATGAGGAAAACTACCCGACTCATGATTTGGAGTTGGCTGCGATTGTGTTTGCTTTCAAGATTTGGAGGCATTATCTTTTTGGTTTGAGGTTTGTGGTGTTCAGTGACCACAAGAGTTTGAAGTACCTGTTCGACCAGAAGGAGTTGAACATGAGGCAGAGGAGATGGATGGAGTTCATAAAGGACTACGACTTTGAGCTAAGGTATCATCCTGGCAAGGCCAATATGGTAGCTGATGCTTTGAGTCAGAAATCCAGTAGTTCATCCAGTTTGCTACTTGGTAACTTCGATGTGGTTCAGAAGTTCCGCCACTTGGCAGTGACCGCTCCGTGTGCAAGCGTACTTCTCGGGTTGGAAGCATCAGATGTTGTGAACGAGCTGCTAGAAAAGATTAAAGAGGCACAAGTTCAGAGAGAGTGTCTGGATTATGTGAAAAACCAAGACGGTGTGTCTTGGAATGATGATGGATTGCTTTTATTCCAGCAGAGGATTGTGGTTCCTCGAGGTCCGTTGACAGAAGAGGTTATGGCAGAAGGCCATAAGGGTCAGTTTTCTATCCACCCTGGTGCTACTAAGATGTATCAAGACTTGAAGAAGAACTTCTGGTGGCTGGGCATGAAGAAATATGTTGCTATCTTTGTGTCCAAGTGTTTGGTTTGCCAGAAGGTGAAGATTGAACACCAGAAGCCATCTGGTAAACTTCAACCTCTTGAGATTCCGGAGGGGAAATGGAAGAGCATTTCCATGGACTTCGTTGTAGGTCTGCCGAAGACTCAGGTTGGCTGTGACTCGATATGGGTCATTGTGGACAGATTGACTAAGTCTGCCCATTTTCTTCCAGTGAAGGTGAGCTTCACTACAGAGCAGGCCAAACTGTATGTTCGCGAGATTGTGAGGCTTCACGGGGTGCCCGTGAGTATCATCAGTGATAGGGACCCGCAGTTCACATCTCGGTTCTGGGAGGCGCTGCAGGGAGCTTTTGGTACGCAGTTGAGATTGAGTACCGCCTATCACCCTCAGACTGATGGACAGACTGAGCGGACTATCCAGACCTTGGAGGACATGTTGCGGGCTTGCACGTTGGAGCAGGGCTCAGCATGGGATAGGTACCTTCCATTGGTAGAGTTTTCGTATAACAACAGTTTTCATGCTAGCCTGGACATGGCACCCTACTAGGCGCTCTACGGTAGGAGGTGTCGTACACCTACCTGCTGGTCAGAGGTTGGGGATCGTGAGTTGTTTGGCTTGGATTTTGTCCAAGATACCACCCTGCAGATCCAGATGATCAGGGAAAAGCTGAAGCAGGCGCAGAATCGTCAGAAGAGCTACTACGATGTCAAGCATCGACCACTGGAGTTCAGTGAGGGTGAGCACGTGTTTGTGAGACTTTCACCTGTCACCGGTGTTGGACGGGCACTCGGAGTGAGGAAGCTGAGTCCGCGGTTTATTGGACCATACCAGATTCTTGGTAGAGTAGGACCTGTTGCCTACCGGCTTGCCTTGCCTCCGAACCTGGCCAACATCCACGACGTGTTTCACGTGTCTCAGCTTCGGAGGTACATAGCAGATCCTTCGCATGTGGTGCAACCGGATGATGTGGAAGTTCGGGAGAACTTAAAGACTCCCGTCGGACCACTAAAGATTCTCGATCGTGGCGAGAAGCAGCTGAGGAGCAAGATCATTCCGATGGTCAAGGTGTAGTGGACCGGAAGGACTCCTGAGGAGTGTACTTGGGAGCGTGAGGACGAGCTTCTCCGGCAGTACCCCGAGTTTCGACCAGGTATGTTTCTGATTTTGAGGTCAAAATCCTAAAAAGGTGGGGTGAATGTAAGAACCCGCACCGTTAATTAAGGTATTTAATTAATTAATTATGCAAAATTAGGAAATTATTCCATAATTGACCCTAATAATTATTTGTGAGGCTTAACTATCGTAATAAGTGATTAAGAATGCTGAAAGTCGCTTTTCGGAAGAAAAGTGCAGATACCGGTTCTGCTAGTCGGTATAAATGCGTGCCGAAAAAGTATCCCGGAAAATTAATGTAAGTGCATGATAATTACTAGAATAATATGTAGGACTTGTAAAACGAGTTTCAAGTCCAGATAATGAGAATTGGTACTAGAAACCGGTACTGGCTTGGAAAAGCGCGTACCGGAAGGGTGCTCAGAAAATTATAGGAAAAATATGATAAATCTTAGAAAATTATGTAGTTTCATAATCCAAAGTTTGGGATTAAAATGCTAAGCGTAGCAATTAAAGTTAATACTGTGTGTTTTATGGCTAAGTGGCTATATATATGCATTTTAGCACATAACCCTAGGCATACCAGAATTCCTACTTGAAGCACTTGGTGGGCTGAGGGTGGTTTACTGTTCCATTGCCTCCTTTCACCATTTTTGAACTCAAGTTGTCACCTTTACTTGATTTCTTCCCTCTTTGAGCTTGTATACACTTAAGAAGATGCATGGTGAGGAAGTGTGGGGGTGTATTCTGAGTTTCCATCCTTTGTGTGTGGGTGAGGGTGCTGGTTTTGGGTGGTTTGGGTGCTGAAAGCCATAGTCATGGCATTTTAAGGTCCAAGTGGTGACCTTTGGTGAGAAGAACCAACCTTTGTGAAACCATTTTCGTGCATCTTCCTTGAGTCAGACTTGAGGGGCTGTGTTGAGCTCCAAGAGCATCTCCTTTCTCTGTTTTAAGCCTTTGGTATGTATACCAACCTTTGATCATGAGTTTAATGCTTAAAAATGAAAGCTTGATGCATGTTAAGGCTTAAAGATGATAACTTGTTGTTGAGTAATGTTGAACACACCTAGAAATGCATGTTTAGGTGCTTTAAATCGGTAAAAACCCAACCTTGGAAAGATATCTTCACGAAATGCATTTTCTGCATTCTGTCGTGAAATATCCGGATATGTTCCCGATGAATATCCGGATATGTGATATCCGGATATGGGATATAATAGATATCCGGATATTGCATATCTGGATATGTCCAGTGAGATATCCGGATATTGCATATCCGGATATGGTCACGAGGAATATCCGGATATTCTGGGATTTCGTAGAACAGTAGCTGTGTTGTGTGTACAGTAGGCTATTGGGGGTTTGTGGACCCTAGATTGATGAAGTTGAACTTCTGTAATTAATGAACTAAGTCAGAATCGTTGCAATTAAGGACTTATGGCTTGGTATGGAGCCTTAAGACGTAAAACGTAAGGAAAGACGTTGTCTTTAAGTTATATGCTTGTGTTGCATTATTATTGATATAGTATTGGTCCATAACAGATTGTGAATCTGCTGTGTTTGGACTTTGAGCTGTGGACTCTTGGCTTTTGGAGTTAGCTTGCAAGGTAAGCTTTCGTGTCCTCGGTTTAGCCATGTTGTGGTTCCACCATGTCCCATGGGGGTATGGTTTATGCATGCTGTGTACATGCTTTTGGATACTTGATATGTTGATTGAACTTTACATGTAATGGCTTTTAATATGCATGTGTTGTTTCATCTTGACGGGAAGCCTGAGTATGTAGCGCCATACAAGACGGTGTACCGGGGTGAATGCAAGTGGTACTTGCACGGTGTGTAGGTGTAGATTAGTATTGACACACATGGCATGATTATCTGTTGCATTGCATTGTTTTAGAAATGATAAATGATAAACTGTTTTTGAACTTATATTGCATATGTAAGTGAGCTTGTGCTGGAAGATCCTTGAGGACTCACTGACTTACTGAGATTTCTAGATTAGAGATTTTACCCCACGTTTGGGGAATGCTTATTTAAGGATCAGGTAGTATGGGTACTGATGCCTCAGGCGGCGGGAGGCCGGAGCTTAGCTGATTATGTTGTTTCTGCTTATTTGTTAGCATGACTGGATTTGGATGCTGTTTATGTTTTCCGCTATTTATGATATGATGTTGTTGAGACTGATGTTGGGCATGTTGCCTTATTTGAGTGAGCATGGGGATTGTCCATGACACTTTATGCTAGTATTTTAGACTGGAGTTGTATAAACTGTTAGATGGTCCGGTCTACGTTGTTGTAGTTCTGTAACTAGAGCCACACTTATATTATGTATGTTATGAGGTATTTCAGTTAGCTGTCTTATTGCGATTTACATACAGACGATGTTTTATTAATTGATTATTAAGCAAGTTGGTAATGTTAATGGCATCATAATTGAAAAGAAAAAGTAATTCCGCATTTTTAATTAAGCGCAACTTAATAAAATATTATGATAACATTACCGGATATATAGGGGTGTTACAAGCCGTGCCGTATGGGCGTTGCAGTGCCTCACCGCAAGAAACTGCACCGCGCCACACCGGAATGCAATAGCGAACATTGCGATCGCATTTGCAGCCATATTGTTGTCATAAGGCAAAATGTCAATTTTGTCCTAAATTTAAACATGTAACAGATAAAATTTAAGGGTTTTTTAGTGGTTTTTTAGTCTATCTGCGTCTGTCTCTGTCACTTTTGCTATCTCTTCCTTTAAAAAATGTTTATTTTTATCATTATTTCTGTTATATATCTATTCCGCTATTTCGGCAACCCGCTATAAAACTATAGCGTTTTTTCGGAGTTGGCCGCGACATGCCGCAATTGCATTTGATAACTATGGTATAACTCTTGTAACTCTCATGAGTTATAATATGTAATTAGGAGGATTTAATATTGTCATTTATTCTATTGTAACTTATTATAGTAAAGGGTCTATTAATAGAGACCATGTACAGATCTTGCAGATTGACAATACAATGCAATGAAAGGATCTTCTCGTTGTCCTAATTCTCTATTTTCCTTTTATCTTCTCGTTGCATACCTTCATAATGTAAGAGATGTTCTATTGAAACTCATACATCTAAAGAAAGATGGAAAATAATAATAAAAAGAAAGGGCTTGTTTTGCCTTATCGTTAATAAAAAGTAAACATGAGCTTTGAATCGTGAATTCAATTTATTACCTTGATAACAAAGGAAAAGCAATTAAAACTACATTAGATCAGCATAATTCAACTACGATTTTACAAACAAACAAAAAAAGATGCAGAGCATGCATATCTTTGAAATTAATAGATGGTACCATTCTCTTTCACCTCTTCCTCAGATTTTCCATTAGCTTTGACATCTTCCTTAGATTTTCCATTCTCTTTCACCTCTTCCTTAGATTTTCCATTAGGTTTCACCTCTTCCTCTTGACCCAACTGTTCTTTTTCTTTCTCAGGCTTCAATTGTGCTTCTTCATCCTCAGCCTTTTTCTTTGCTTCCTCCTCTGCCTTCTTCTTGGCCTCATCTTTGGCCTTTTCAAGAGAATCAATCAGATTCTTCAAGCAAGTCTCTGAATCTTCAGTGATTGACTTAGGCATCAAATTCTCAGCAACATCAGCAGGTGTCATGTTGGTCTCACCCAACAACTTCTCAATAGTTGGAAACAAACTGTGTGATTCAACATCCAAGTAGTTATTGGCAAGCACCTTGAAAGCTTCATAGCAACAATAGGACAATTCAATGTGCTTGTCCATCCTTCCTCTCCTAATAAGAGCAGGATCAAGTTTCTCTACAAAGTTGGTTGTGAAAATTATGATCTTTTCTCCTCCACAAGCTGACCAAATCCCATCAATAAAGTTCAATAACCCAGATAGAGTTACCTTACTTCCCTTATTCTCTTCTTCTTCATCTTTCTTAATAGGATTTTTTGGTACCTCACCATCATCCTCATCTTTTTCCTTTTTCTTCTTCCTTTGACCAGTAAGATCAAGAGAGCAATCAATGTCTTCAATAACTATAATTGATTTACTAGATGTTTCAATCAACAGCTTTCTTAGATCAGTGTTTTCCTTCACTGCTGTTAATTCAAGATCATACACATCATAGTTCATGAAATTAGCCATGGCAGCTATCATAGTAGACTTACCTGTTCCTGGTGGACCATACAAAAGATAACCACGTTTCCAAGCCTTCCCAATCTTGGCATAGTACTCTTTTCCATTTCTGAACTTAACAAGATCATTTATAATCTCTTCCTTCTTCTTTGGATCCATAGCAAGTGTTTCAAACCTTGCAGGGTGGTCAAATGTTATGTGGCTCCACTTTGTACTCTTGTATCCATGCCAATGATTGCTTGGATTGTTGGTGTAAAGCTTCAATTGCCTGTTCTTCAATGCAATAGCCTTCCCTTCTTCCAACACATGTTGGATATAAGACCCTGTAATGATGTCACGGTAGCTTTTGTGGAAGGTGAGAGTTAAGTACCTCTTAACATCTGAAGTAGGGTACCATGAAATTGACTGTGTTTTAGGTGTGGTGGAGTTTGCAGTCCACCAAACTTTGACCCCTTGAAACTCATCATTGATCTCTTCATTGTCATCCATGCTAAGCACAAGTGGGGTCTGGCTATCCTTGACCACTTCAGCTTTGAGCTTTTTGGCACTTTGAGAAGAGTTTGCACTGAGGTATGTTTGGATGGCAGAATATGCTTCACTTCTCTTGAGGCGTTCACCAGAGAACTCAGGGAATTTGATTTGGATGTAAGGGTACATAAGGCCTGTGAATTTCTGAGTGTATTTTCTAACATAAGTTCGAAGATGGGGTGGGAAGAATTGCTCAAACATGGCATAGACAAACATGATGCTAGCCATAATTGAGCCTAGTTGTGACCATATTTGCCCAATCCCCATCATCCTTGCACTCACTAGTACTATTTTCTATGAAAATTTTTGGGTTATTATTCTCTCTTTTTTCTGTGTTCAACCCCACTCAAGTGATGTAGTTTTATAAGTAGGAAAATGTAGTGGTTTGGTCTTCTTTTCTTGCCCCTCACACAAGTTTATTAAGAAAACTTAACTTGCAAAAACTAAGTAAGCACCGTTTGTTTTCGTGTGACTTTCCTATTGACGACATGTGATTCATATTGACTCCATGTGTTTTCGGTCTTGCATTCAGCTGTCATTACTGACCATTCAAATGCTTTAATGACCGTCAGATTTTCATATACGATTCACTATTTTCATTGTACCATTTTGGAAGCTTTAACTATATTATTGACTTCTATTCAACTATAAAAACAAGCAATCGTAAATAGTCCAAAAAAACAAAGGTTAAGGACCGTTTTGTTTGATGGTATTATGCTTTTTTTTTTTTTTAGTTTTAATATTATTTTGTATAATAGTGAACGAAATTGGTGTTTTTTGTATGGAAAATAAAATATAAACCTTATGTTACATAAAAAAAGCTGTGTTATGTTATATATTTATAGAATTTTATGTTAATTTTTTTTCTTTTAATTGTGGACTCAGATATTTATTTCACCCACATGAGACACATAAGAGTACTATCTCCAATAATATGAGATTAGTAATTCGCTTTCTATTTTATTTTAAAAGTTAAAAGTTAAAAGTTAAAATACAAAACAAAAATAATTAAAATATATTATCTAAATTTGATTCAAAAAAATAATTATAATCTTTAAAACTATTTTTACAAAACAAGTATTATTAAATAAATTTTATTTATTTTTTAAATTAAAAAATTACTTTTCAAAGCAGAATTCAAAGAAGGCCTAAGTCTCCTCCTTTCTTCTTTTGTATTACATTCTCTTTGTGGTCGGCAGCGAAATTTTTAAATACACTCCATGTATTTTTAATAATTTAAAGTTGACATAGAAAAATGAAAATGAGTTCTACTATTTTAATAATAATTCATGATGCAGGATCGAAAAATACGTTCCTTGAAACTATTACATTAAGAAGGTTAATTGATTTTTAATTAAAGAAAAAGAGAGTTAACCATGTTTGAATGTCCCTTTAAAAAGAACCTTTTTATATTCAAATCAGGCATACAATAAGTATATATCCCTCTCGGAAAGTTCTTTTATATACAAATTATGCTAATTTAATATTCACACTAGCTAACATTAATTTTAACAAACTTTGATTGGAGTGAATGTACTAGTAGTGTGTTGATATCAAACTTATGAGCATGGTATGGCTAATTTATATATACTATATAGTTTCACATTTACTAATAATTTTTTTTTAAATAGATGAAAAGATTAATTACTGCAATATATCTGAAAGAACCCAATTGTCTTGTGGACAAGATAACAATATCACTGGTTAAATTTGTGTATATTAATTTTGTAATTATGATGAGATGGAATAAAATTTTGGATTTAGTCTTTGCCTTTTTGTAAGTTTTGTAGTATTTGAGACATCAACACGGCTGAACATAGGCCTACCATGAAAAATTAAGGAATTTGATTCCTGTTAAACGAAGGATGCACTTCATAGATTAAGTAAATGTCTATATCTGCTCCATTCATTTCTTAATGGCTACTCTTTGACCATGAACTTGGTGTTAAGAGTTTTCTAAACTGCTAATCCCTCTTCTTTTTTAATCTGGGTGGCCCAATAACATATCCTTGTCTAGAAAAAATACACTCCTTATTTTGACTATATTTTTTTATGGGAATATTATTTCTCATATTATCTCGTGCACACGTAAAAAAATAAGCAAAATTTATTTTTTTTCTCTCTCCTTCTGATTGGGTCTCATCTACTTTTGTGTGTTGCGTAACATAATTTTGTTTAAACATGAGAAATTATTTTATTATAATAATAATAATAATAACAAAGGAAAACTCAACTCTTTTCACTTCTGCCCATAACAAGTAGCCTAATTCAAAGCACTTTTGTTTGTTGAAAAAAAAAATTCAAACACAGTCCGACCCAAACAACAAACCCGCAAATTCAGCCCGACCCAGGCCCAAATAGACTCCAACCATATATGTACTCTCACTAAAATCACTCTTTATTTCCTTTTTCTTACTTGGTCATAAAGAGATGAGAAAAAAAAAAGGATCAGAATGAATTATGAATTTAACTTTTCGTAAATAATAAAATTACGATTGCCCCAATTCAAATGATGTATTATTAGAGCTATGAATTTAACTATTTATAGCTAAGTGGTAAGTGTATCAACATCTTAAAAATCCAAATCTTAACAGAATCCAAATCAAATTAACGTAATAATTAGAGTCAGCTTGCACTTATTTTGCTGAAACTTATTTAAACATCTAGGTTTCTGAGGTTTGAAATCTATTTTGAAAAACAGTTTTTTGATTTTCAAAATAAAAATAAAATAAAAAACAGAAAAACTTGTTTGATATGTCCTATTTCATAAAAGAGGAATGTTATACTTACAATTTTTTTTTTTTACAACATCTTACAACTATATCTTAACACCGTTGATTTTTGCCAATCAACGATTATAATTTTCGTAAATTAAACTCATTAATTAATTATTAATTCACAATAAATCATAACAGTTGATTGACGAAAATCAACGGTATTAAGATATAGTCGTAAGAGGTTGTAAAAAAAAGGTGATAAGTATAACATTCTTCTTTATAAAAATAATTTTAAAAATTGTAATATTTTTTTTTTGTTTTTAGAATTAAATTTAAAAAATATATATGAGTTGTTTTTGTTTTTGTTTTGTGTTTTGACTTTTAATTTTCAAAAAAAAATAAAAATAAAAATAAAGAATACTTATTTCACTAACTATTGTACAAAACAATTTTAAGAACAAAATTAAAACACAATCAATCAGACCGTACACTTCATGTTCTATTTCTAGGTGCCAATGAGTCTCCACGATGTGAATCAAACTCAATTTACTTCAGAAATAATAGGTGCAAATAATTTTTGTAAATTTCATTGAAGCAGTTGATTATATTCCACTAGATTATCACCTTTTTCAAGCGAACATGGTTATACTGCCAACAAATTAGAACCTCCATAGATCATGTTTAGGTGTCAATATTAAGTAATAATCAATACAGAGTACACAATTTTATTGCAACATATCAAACAGTGCCATAAGAATCAAATGCTAATGTGACTCTGTCACCAACTTTCAATCCTGCCAAGCCAATACAGGATCCTAAACAATTACTCAGATTTGTGCTCAACAGCACCACCCCAACCAGAAGGACAAAATGTTACTATATATTCTAAGGATCCACAGGTCCGCAGGGGACTAGGTGTATCAAAAGCATAGCTAAAATAATTGGGACAAACTTCCTTAAATATTTTTGAGTACACATTTGCCTTACACTTCTCAGGGCTACCATATTCATTCCTACAACAGAACTTGTCATTATCAAAAGCCAAGCAAGCACTACTACAAGCCACAACTTCACCCTTGTTATTCAACACCTCAAGCTCATGAGGGCACAAGCTTTTAAGATCCTTCAAACACCCTTGAATCTTACTACATGTGGGGTTTATGATCTTTGGGGTGACAGAAACTGGGATATTGTAACCATCAACAAGGCTAACATCATAAAAGTTTGGCTTGCCTTTATCACCTTGAAGTGAAACTTCAACTAGTGTGACAGGAGGTGTACCTATGAGTCCATTGCAAGCTAGTCTTCCATCACAGTCACCAGTTTCACAAGCAGGTTTCCAATTTGAAGCAAAATTGCAACCTGTTCTAGCCCAAATCCTACCACTCCATGACCATGGTGCTACAATACGCTGAGTTTGGCCTGGAGCAAGATAGAATCCACCACCTGCTATTACTGGTTGGCCATTGTTTGGTGCAGTTGCTGGCCATATTGGGAAGGGGCATTTATTTTGCACATAGAATGTAACTTGATGCGCCACTACAATCCCTGCATATGATTTACATGTTACAATCATACAACAATTTTACACAACTTATGTATGTAACTATAAACATATGTAAAATGAACATACATAACCAAATTCAGTTTTGGCATCTTGGTACCAAGTAAAACCAAGTAAGATTCATTAGAAAAGTAGGATATGTTTAAATTCTGTTTCCAAAAACAATGTTTTAGTTTTCAGTATAAAAAAAATCTATTAGATAATGCCAATTTAGTAAAAATAGTTCTAAAAGTTATACGTAATTTTCAGTTTTTAATGTGATTTTTAACTTTCAAAAAAAAAAAAAAAACACAAAAAATATGCGTTTCGTTGACTATTCTATAAAATAGCTAAAATAATCAGAACACAATCAAACATGCCTAAAATTAAGTGTTTCAAAACTTAAGAAAAATGGATCTAATAAATATGCAATCACCATAGAATATGGAAGGCCAGATGACTAAGAAAAGTAAAGCAGCAATAGACCCTGAGAGCTGCATTCTGAAAACAAACGGAATTTGGTAAATGAGTGGTGGTAAGAGAATTTTTGGTAGATGTTTGATATATATGTTGTTTGATAGTTAAAAAGCCAAATAGAGTTTCTTCTTCAATTGTACTCTAAGATATTGGTATGACTTTACATAACAGGAACAAGAATGATGATGATAACCTTCAAACATTGTCTTTGCTTTAAGGAGAGCAAAGCAACAAATAACAAAAAAGTTGACAAGTAAACACTAGCGTGAGATTGATTAAAATTAGGGGTGTCAAAACGGGTCGACACGACACGAATACATCAACACTAACACGACACAAATTTTTATTCGTGTCAAAATCTTCAACACTGACACGACACGAATTTTTTGCGGGTTGACACAACACAACACGAATAACACGCAAAATATGGGTCAAAATGGTAATTGACAAAAATAAAAATAAAAAATGGATCGATATTAAAAAAAATTAAAAAATAATAATAAAAAATTAAAAATAAAATAATTTTTAAAAAATACGAGTCGACACGAACACGAATACATCAACACGAACACGACACGAATTTTTTACGTGTCATTTTTTCTAACACGAACACGACACGAATTTTTTTGCGGGTCAACCCGAACACGAATTTTTCGTGTCGTGTCATGGATCAACCTGCGTGTCAAAACCTATATTGACACCCCTAATTAAAATGTCACTGCTGATTGCTTATATTAACTTAATGCTACAGTAGGCCTAGCTTTGGTCATAACTGTGATTACCGTTTTTAAAGGGGTTATATTAGGTATAATGATCACATGTGTGCTTATTTATCCTTTTTCTTGGGTGTTTTCTAATTGGACAATGTTATCTAGGTAAAAAGAAGAAAAATATGTAAGAAAATTTATCTAATACAATACATAAAAAATAGGTGGGATTTATTTTTTTTTCTTACTCTTATTTTTTTAGGGGTCTTACCTACTTTTTTATATATTACATAAAAAAATTTATCCCATATAACATGATAAATATATTTTTTTACAAAGAATGAGCCAATTTAAACAGCAAAATCTAACAAATTGAGCTCTCAAACATAAACAAATATACCTCTTCTCAGCCAAAGGCACATTGTTGAGATATATAGACCCCACGAACATTGTTCTTGTGACCTATTACGACTCAGTATGTTTTCAAAGCAAACAACTATCAAAACGCAGAGACATCATGCGTTGAACGGGGGTTGACTCCCAAACATTCAGAAAATGAAAACATTGCATAAACAGTTTGGATTGTTTATATCCTTCGAAAATGCAAATATTTTTTTCGTATGAAAATTTCTTTTCCAGAGCAGGGTTGGGTCTGGCCCTCACGAAATATCTTTTATTTTTTTTAATTATTAAATGAGTTTCGCACACTCCTTCACGGCACTCATTAATATGTTTATTTAGTGATAACGCGAAATTATATAAGTCCTTATTAATTATAAAGCTTCTGTTTGTATATTTATCACATGTAAATGTATATTTTATTATAGGGTTTACTGTTGTCCTTTGTTCTCCTTCTCAAAGAGGTCAGTTATGTCTTTTAATTTTTTACTCTATATACTTCCACTAATACATATTTATAAAATAAAAAGTTACTTTTTTTCACTTTCCACATATTGAGTAGAGCGAAAAAAATATTTCATGTTATAACTTATGTTGCATCGACACCGATACGGGACACAAAATACGACATGACACGATATTCAGACATGCTAATTCTAAAAGATGTTAAATTTTGACACGTTAGAACACGTTTTGATATTATATAATATTTTTAATTTATGTAGTGTATATTGTATTTAGTATTTAATAATTTAACAAAAAAAATTAAACTTATAATACCCATTAATTTTACAAAGAAACATAAGATATCCAAATATTTTTATAAAAAAAAGCTTCCAAGCTTCCATTTATGTATCTGAATTCAAAAGATTTATATAGAGTAAGGTAAAATAAATACTAATTAAAAAATAACTTCGCAATTCTCACTCAATAATAATGGCGTATCTTTGATTGATTGATCTTCAATTATACATTTTGGAAAATTTTAAAGTTTCAAATAATCAAATTAATTTTGAAACGTGATAATCAGATTTTAATACGCAAATTGAAGGTTGATAGTACAAAAGCTTAATCTTCACTCTTGACTTAATGTTCTATCCTTATTATGAAGGGGTTTATTAATCTTATGTTACATGAGAGTACTATCTCATGTGGGTGATACAAATATGTGGGGTCCACAATTTAAAATGAAAAGAAAAAAGAAAAGAAAAAATTGGCACAAAATTCTATGAGTGTATAACATGAGATAGGTATCTTATGTTGCATGAGAGTATCATTTCCCTATTATGAAGAGAATAGATTGTACAAATAAACCCTGTTCATAAAAACAGTAATAATGCTTGTGCCAACATGTAGAATAACAATGTATGTATTAGAGTTACCTTTCGGAATGCAATTTATTCATGGAAAATAGTTTATTTATATTGTAGAAATAAAATTATAAGTGGGACCCACATATAAGAGGAGAGAAAAAAAAAGTGATGGGATCCATCTTTTTTTTTTTTTTTTGATATATAGAAGTTTAAGTGGGGTTCGACACCGGTATCACACTAGGGTCAGGGAAGATCCCTCAACCTCTTTGAGAATTTCTGGAAGGAATTACATATCACCCACCAACAAAGTCCTCACATCGGCCAGCGGAGTTTGAACCCACGCCCTTGAGGGGTATGAACCAAACCCTTAGCCAATTGTGCCCACCTTTGTTGGCATCCATCTCTTTTTTATGTGTATAGAAAAATTATTTCTCTCGTTTAAAAGGAGATAAATACATCCCTTTATTCATAAAATGAAAGTTGGAATCTTCCAGATAGGTATTTTTTGGAACTTATGCTCTTACTTTAAAAATAATTTTTTTTTCAAACATGTTATTAAGTAATTAAAATAAATTATTTATTCTTGGGTTTTGTGTACTCGACTAATCTGCATTTGCTATCTGATTCAAAATTTTATGAAGGTAAAACGAATAGTAATTAAAAAATATCTTTGCAAATCTCGCTCCATAATAGCGATGTATTCTTAATTGATTCTTGAATTATACTTTTTGGAAAAAAAAAAAGTTAATATTTCTTTTATCAGATTTCAAATTGCGCAGTTACAATTAATAGTGCGATTGGCAATGCAATTATTTTTGTAGCATTTTATTTTATCATCGCAATTATCTCCAATCACAATAAAATTATTATAATCGTGTCAACAACAAAAAACTGTTGATTGTAATTTAAACTCTTTTTTAATTATTAGATAAGATATGATCAATTTAATAACGCTTTTTCAATCTTCTTGGGTATTTTATCATTGGTCAAAACTTTTTGTCATATATAAAAGATGTTTATGACCATCATTATGTACTCATCCTGAAGAGAAATATGTTTTTTTTTCTATTTATGTGCCTGGAAATGAATGGGCTGAAAAATGTTGTTAATCTTTTTTATCAAATTTTATTTTTAGACAATCTATTCATTATTTATAAAGAAAAATAAATAAATTTTATTAAACACAATTCAAATCATTTCTCTTCACCAAATTACAAATAAAAGAAAAGTTATTCTTACAAGTATTATCATACACCCCCAAAACTGTTAGGACAAACACGTGATCTGATGATGCATGAGGGATTCATATTTTTTTCGGAAATAGATTCTCTCGTATCCGAAAAAATATATATATGATATGATCATGTGGGAAGATCATAAACACGCAAAAGTAAATCAACGGTTATGAATTGTTAATTTTCCATTTAATTTTTTCTCTTTTTTGTATGATTGACCATCTTTGTATAAATATAATTCCCCGCATAACTATATCATATTTTTTTTTCGCATGACAGGATCATATCCTATTTGTCCTTCCTCTCAAGTGGTGGCAAAACTGGCGATTTCAATAATAAATTTGCTCAGAGATGCTAAATATTGAATATACTCATCAGAATCTGGGTGACCCAACAATGGGTTGACAAGTTGAACTTGAATCACTAAGGCCACTGCTATATACCAGCTATTGTGTTAATATTAATCTTTTCTTTTTCATTCAACTAGTGTTTTAGCCCATAGTTGAATGACTAAAATCACATAAAAATAAATAAATAACATTCGCATGATCAAAATTTTCACTTCAATGAAAAATATTCTTGTTAAAATTTAATTAAAAAACAAAGAACTTACCACTTCAGTGAGTGGTAACGGCAAATTGTGGTCATTGTAATAATCAATATTGAATTGAAAATCTAATTTGTGATTTTCGGTGTACGTGAGAGATATTCATTGAGAAGATTCTGAATTATATCACCAAAAACAATGATTCCAAATTAAATAGCCAACGCAATTTACTCAACAGAGACAGAGACAGAGTGCTCAATTTTTTTTAATACATTGTGAACCGAACATAGCACCTATTATATAGAATGTTAGAAAAAAAATCTAAGAATGAAAAATTTACAGTGTGCTCCAAATCTAAGAATGAAAAATTTACTTTACCTAATATATAGAATGTTAGAAAAAAAATTATTTGCTTTTGTTTTTCTAAAGCAAAGGGTATAAGGGAAAAAAAAAATGAAAAAAAAAAAAAAAAAACCCAACCACCAACTAGTTGAAAGTTCCAACCTTGATTACATCAGAGATTATAAAAATAGTAAGGAGATGTGTGAATAAATCGCGTTTCTAAATTCACTCGACACAAACATTGTCCTCCCAATACACATAGCTCAAGTGTACAAATCTTTCAATCTCTTGATAGTAAGGACAGAGCATAAGTCAAGATTGAGATTCAACTTATGTATCATGATCAGCCTTCTTCAATCTGTGTATTAAAAAATGATTGTCACACCCCAAAATTAATCTTCTATACCTCAAATTCCAAGCCATTTGTAAGCCAATAACCACACCCCTGCGTTCAGCTGTAAATGCCGTAACATAATAAAAAAAATTTCTAAGAGAAGTAAATTTTTTTTCAAAAGTTTTTATAAGAAACTACTTTTTTTGTTTTAAAATAAATTAAACCAAACATAATAAATTGAAACCACACCAAGATTTTCCAAGTTTATTCAAAGTCCCAAAAAACAAAAAATGCCAAAACACTGAATACGGCTTTGTTCAGTTGAGTATGAAATACCGTTATAACAAATACTTCTTTTGCAACACCATACAAAAATACTACTTTTGCAACATGTACGATGAAAGTTTCCCTTCAAGCGATTAATGGTACATATAATTAAAAGCGTTGGAATGTCGGTGACGCTGTTTTCGTCCTCATTCGGATCAGTAACTCTTTTTTTGTGCAATTCACATCAATAACTGAAAGATTATAAGAACACAATATTCGCACGGGTTTAATTGCACGGTCACATGAACAGAGATATTATCTGTCAAGAACGAAATCCCTCAAACCCAAAAGTCAAGCAAAAAAGATGAAAAATAATTCACAAGAAAAGAAACAAGTCCTGATTAATAACTGCTACCTATAGTCATGCATGCCCTAATTAATAATGGCTAAAATCACCACAGTTCCATGCACCATACCCATCAAAACCCTCGTTCAAGAAAGAAATATCTGATAAACTTTGCATCGGTGATGATGCAACTGGTAATGGTGGAAGTGAATTATCAACCTTCTTCTTCTTCTTCTTTCCCCTTGCAGCAACAAGTTTCATCTTCAAATCTTCTATGCAATTCTTAAATTCCTCAACTTGTTCAAAACTCATATCCTCAATGGAGCGATCCCACCATTCAGTGAATAACAAACCATTCTTTTTTGCCTCAGTGATCTCTTCTTGATGCATATTCTCCTCTTTCAACTTAGATTCAGTTGTCTCATATTTTAGCCTTAAGGTTTCAACTCCCTCTTGGAACCTCCTTTTAGCAGCATGGTTGTGATACCCTCCTCCTTCGCTGCCGCTGTGGTAGCGGTGGATGACAGAGTCCGGATCAGGATAGCCGCAGGCATAGAAATTTCCTTTCTGAGAATTGATGATCAAAGCAGTTTCAGCTTGGCAAAGAAGGGATAGCTCAGTGACTTTGTTGAAAAGCCCTTGTTTGCGTTTTGAGAAGGTCACATATCGCTTGCTTTTTTCTTGCACTTTCTTGATCTCAACCTTTCCCTTTCGTACGTTTGGCTTTCTTACAGAGGAAGAATCCATTGAGATGGAAAAGACAAAGAAAAGAAAGAAAGAAAGAAAGAAAAGACAAAGAAAAGGAAACCTTTTGGACGATTTTTCGGACAAACAGAGGACGATGTTCCTTTTATTACCCCTCGCTAAATCTCCTTATTTTTTTTCCTTTTCCTTTTTAATTCTCAAATTATATCTTTTAATTTTGGAGGATATCTTTTGATAGATAATATAACCTATCTCAAATAAATATGAATCTCACATGAGAAAAAAATATGTTATCATTCATTCCATACTAACTACTTCACACCGTAGCGAATGAACTGTGAATTAATTTTTTTTATTTGAATCATGAATTAAAATTTTTAATTATTGTATTTTTAATACTTTTATTTATATTTATCTTTGGCTATATTATAAAAGTGTTCGTTAAATATTGAATTATGATAATAAAAATTTATTGAAATAAAATATTTTAAATTTATCTTTTTATTTCTCAATCTTAATTACCTCTAATGTTTTCCTTTAGATTCTCTTCTAAAGATTCTCTTCTAAATTATGGAATTGAAAATATTAAAAAAAAAATTCCAATAGGATTGCTGCATTTATTTTTGGCAGTTAATAACTTCAATCGGTTATTTTACATATATATATATATATATATATATATATATATATATATATATATATATATTTGATTATAATTTTGTATTTTAAATAATATGTTAGTTAGGATACATATTACAATTCCAAGATTTACATGCCTTTTTCCCCTTTACCGATATCAAGTAATATCTCGATCTTAATTACATTGAGTAACAATCTCTTGTTTCCCTTTTTTTTTTTTTATAGCCTCTTGTTTCCCTTTTAAATTTTATGTCATCCTTATAAATTTACACAAATTAGAGGAAAGTTACGTGCATTACTCTAGTCAACCATAATTGAGTTAATTGATTTGTCCTTATTTCTATTAAACAATAGAGCCAATAAATTTTTCATTATTAATATTAATGGAGCCAATCAACTTTCTGTTATTGTCATTATAATTAATATCAATAATAATGAAATCATTCAATTATCTGTTATAATAAATAGTGGAGGCGGTTTACATCAAAACAAATTGAGAAGAGTTTTATATATGTCCATCAACTTTTCATTCGAATCAACAGGATATGATTTTGGAAGTGTTTTGTGTGTTTGAGTGATGGTAATGCAGAGAAAAGGGAATGAAAGCGCCAATGATAGTGTATGAAGGCTTTTTCACCTTTTTGTCCCTCATTAATTAATTAATAACCATTTTGTCCCTGATTCGAAACTATCTACCAATCTGCCCCTCTTTAATCGACTGCCTTGAATTTTTAATCGATTAAATGGTCAAAACAGACAAAAATGGCTGTTGGGAGATTTAATCGACTAAATCTCCCTATTTAGATTTAGTCGATTAAATCTCCCAACAGGCAACAAAGGGAAACAAGTCAGTATGATTTTTTAATCGATTAAGTAGGGAGATTTAGTCGATTAAATCTCCCAACAACCATTTAATCGATTAAAAATGCAAGGTAGTCGACTAAAGAGAAGCAGATTGGTGAATAGTTTTGAATCAGAGGCAAAATGGTTATTAATTAATTAATGAGGGACAAAATGGTCGAATAGCCAGGGTATGAACCCTAATTGGCAGAGGAAAAAACAGAGAAGAATGAAATTGAAAGCGCCAATGATAAGATTGCAGCATTTAATTTTGGCAGTTAATAACTTCAATCGGTTATTTTATGGCTTTGTTATATTTGAGATAACTAACTATATATATCTCAAGTCTCAACACTGGGCCACCGACATGGTAAGGCAATTTTTATGGCATTTATTTTTGTTAAACCATAAGTTTAGTGAAGATAAATAGATGACTTTTGTTAATTATGCCTTTTCTTTTTATCATATCAAGACATGGAAATTGGTCAGGCTCTTGCTTAAAACCTATCCTGAATTTTGACGACTAAATCAGATTACCAATGGCCTCAACCAAAATTGGTTATGAGTTCACTAATTAAGTAGAAAGTTGAAAAAATGAAAGCTACCCTTGTTCCTGACCATTGTCATTGTATAAAAGGAAGTGGGGTTACAACTTGTCTGCTAAATATTCTCACTTGGCTTAGCACCGAAATAACACTTAATAGTGGATTTTGTAATAAAGCTGTTTTGAGACCACGAGCACAAAAGAGAAGAAGGTCCCTATTAATTTCTTGAAGATTTTTTTTTTATTGTTATTGAGCTATATGTAAAACATATATATAATATGGGCAAATTCATATTTCATAGTATGAGTCCATGTATTCTTATTAAAACAGAGCAAATCATGCGGTTAAAATTCTTCATATAGAGTAAGCTTATGATTGAGAAAGCTTGTCCAAATTTTTACATCTTCTTCATCAATTTGAGTTCTTGATGTATGCCTATTGTCACCATCAAATGCTTGACCAAATTCTCTTGCTTCGTGGGAGGACCTCCACTTCTAATGTATAAGGAATTTGTTATGGAATTTGTGACAAGCTATTGCCATATAATGGATGTTTTTAATACTTCATTAGAAAACTATGCTTCTAGCTAGTTGTGATGAATCTCTGTCCGATTCAAGCAATGATCAATTAGTTGAGCTATGAATTCTTAATATGGTTTGCGATTATAACCAGAATTTTTTTTAATAAAATCAAGGTTCAAACATCTGCATTAACAGGTCGTGAATTTATTAACGAAGTATTCAATGGATCGGGAACACTTTTTTTGAGTTATTTCGAATGGAAAAAATTCATTCTATTTTTATTTTAAATAATGACTTAAAGTGAATAATAAACACACACATATATTTTTATTCTATTTTTATGTTTAATAAATCAATAGCATGATAATTAACTTTCAATTGATTAAAAAAAAATTAATTTACAATTAAAACTTTTATTTTGTTTTCATTAGTTTGCAACGTGATTTACTTTAATCTTAAAAAATTAATTATAGGGTTTTATAAGAGTTATATTGTAGGAAAAGTGATTGTGTAATGTTATAGAGATTCATTTTGCGTGCTGTAATTTCTTTTTTTTTTTTTCTTTTTTCTTCAAAAAGTGTGGGCCCCACAAAATGTTGTGCGTGTAGGAAAGTTTGTTGTGTCATGTTAAATATGAAAAATACAAATCCCATAATTATAATGTGATTTAGTATGGGGTTAAAATTATATTTTATTAAAATATGTTTAAAATTTTACATATGGTTAAAAAAATAGTAACCAAACGAGTTTTCAATTTTTTAACTTTAAAATTATGTTTTCAAAACAAAATTCCCAATAAATATTTCTGTTTTTTAATTTTTAAAACTCTTTTAATAACAATTTTATCAAACGAATTTTTTCCTTCTTTTATTCTAAAAAATGGTTCTTACAAACAATTCTAGAAAATTGTTTTAAGAACAAAAAAACAAGAACAGAATCAAACAAACCTTAGTGACTGTTTCTTAATGTCGATTATTATTATCCGTGGAAGAGTGAAATTTTTTCATTTATTCAGCATGCTGGATATAATAACCCTAATTACATGATATTTAAATTAGAGGGTTATGATGAGGACCTTATGGTCATAAATAGAATGAGAATGAAATTTTAAGAATTTGGATACCCATTTTGAGAGTATTCCAGTCAGGTGAATTTTCATCTGCTGTTTTTGACTGCTGACGCAGTAATAGACTATAAAATAACTCTAGTACGGTGAACTTAAGTTAGAGAGCTATCCTAATGATATGAATATCATAAATGATGTAAGCAAAAGATTGATGAAGTTTGATACCCATATTGAGGGTATTCTGAACAGTTGAGTTTTTAGCTGTTGTTTTTGACTACTGATGCAGTAACAGTCTGTAGAATAGCTCAAATCTAGCAAATATGAGTTAGATAGCTAATCTAATGATATAAACATCATGAATGGGGTTAGTATATGAAATGGTGAAGATTGATCTCCCAACAGGCAACAAAGGGAAACAAGTCAGTATGAATTTTTAATCGATTAAGTAGGGAGATTTAGTCGATTAAATCTCCCAACAACCATTTAATCGATTAAAAATGCAAGGTAGTCGACTAAAGAGGAGCAGATTGGTGAATAGTTTTGAATCAGAGGCAAAATGGTTATTAATTAATTAATGAGGGACAAAATGGTCGAATAGCCAGGGTATGAACCCTAATTGGCAGAGGAAAAAACAGAGAAGAATGAAATTGAAAGCGCCAATTGTTGGAAATCGACAATCACACAGAATCGAGAAAACAGAAAAAGAGATAAGAGTAGAGAGATTGACACGATGATTTACCCTGGTTCACCCAATATAGGCTACGTCCAACATGTCTTTACTATATTCACCTCACCGCCACTCGTTGAAAGTCTCTCGGTTTTACAAGGCAAATATAAATAGGATTACAAGAAACCCTAACAGCAGCTATTCACCTGGGAGCGGGACCCCAATTGTCTTTCTGCTGACCCCGACAATTAGGGCCAACATCATCATGTGAAGTATGAGCCATACCCAACATTCTCCCACTTGGTGAATGCTTCACATGTTTCTTCAATCCCAAAGCATCTGTACACCATTCAAACTTCTCCGAAGTCACTGCCTTGGTCAGAAAATCAGCATTGTTGACCTTTGTGTCAACCTTCTCCAGCAATACAACCTTGTCTTCAATCTTCTCTCTGATGAAGTGGTACTGTATGCCGATATGCTTGGTCCTCGTATGGAAACCTGGGTTCTTAGCCAAGAAAATGGCGCTCTGACTGTCACACCCAACGATCATCTCTCCTTGTGCAAAGCCAAGCTCTTTGCACAACCTCCGTAACCAAATAGCTTCCTTAACAGCATGTGTCAAGGCCATGTACTCAGCCTCTGTAGAAGATAAAGCAATAGTGCTCTGCCTCTTACTCATCCAACTGATAGCTCCGCCAAATGAAGAAACAACATATCCACTTGTAGATCTTCTACTATCAATGTCACCTCCCCAATCAGCATCCACAAAGCATCTCAGCTCTAACAATGTCTGTCCCCTTGAGCCCTTCACGCCTTCATAGCATAACCCAAGGTCAGACGTACCACGAAGATAGCGGAACACACGCTTCACAGCCGTCCAATGCTCATTTCCTCAGCACTGGTGCTTCAACCTCAGCCTCAGTTTTAGAAAATTCATCCTCTACCTCATTATATTCAGCAGCTTCAGAATTCAAATTTTCCAATTCAATCTGTGAGTTTATTGTATCCTCTTTCAAACCCACATCCAACTCCACCGTCTGTGACTTTTCAGGAGCTTCAGGAAAAATCTGATTCAACTTAGATTCTCTGAATACAACGTCTCTGCTGTAAGTTACACTTCTAGTATCCGGATTCCACAACTTATAACCTTTGACGCCATCCTTGTACCCAATAAAGATACACTTTTCAGATTTACTGTCAAGCTTGTTTATTTTCTCCTTGGGTACGTGCATATAAGCTTCACAGCCAAACACTCTGATATGAGATACGTCTGGCCTTTTTTTTAAACAGTGCTTCATACGGAGTCTTCTCCTTCAAAGCTGATGTAGGAGATCTGTTCTTCAGATAACAAGCAGTAGCCACTGCCTCTGCCCAAAACTCAGTTGCTAAGCCTGCACCGCTCAGCATACTCCGTGCTTTCTCCATGAGAGATCGATTCAACCTCTCTGCCACCCCATTCTGTTGAGGTGAGTAGGGCGTAGTCTTCTGTCTTACAATCCCATTGCTCGCACAAAACTGGTCAAATTTTGTTGAACAGAACTCCCCTCCATTGTCAGTTCTCAGCACCTTGATTTTTTGATCAAATTGATTTTCCACCAAAGCCTTGAACTCGCAGAATTTATCGAACACTTCATCCTTGCTGCGCAAGAAATATAACCACACATATCTTGAAAAATCATCAATAAAAGAAACATAATACCTTGATTTTCCATGTGATGCTACAGGTGTAGGGCCAAACACGTCGCTGTGTATCAAGTCCAGAACCCCCTCAGCTCTTCCTCCTATGGAATCAAAAGATACCCGATTTTGCTTCCCTTGCAGGCAATGCTCGCAAAATCCAAACCCCATAGAGCAGCTCGGAATTCCATCCACCAACTTCTTTGATGTTAGAGTCTCCAGACCTTTTCCTCCAATATGCCCCAGCCTCCTATGCCATAACATAACAGTGTCCTCCTCCGCCTGTTCTGAAACATAGCTTTCACCACTGAATACTGTGCTACCCAGCAGTTTCCACAATTTACCATGATGCTCTCCTCTTGCAATAACCAAAGCTCCTCGAGTCAGCTTGCAAGAATACTTGTCACTGCTAAAATTAATACCAGCATCTGCCATACTACCAACGGAGATCAGATTTCTGGTAAGCCCCGGAATATGCATCACACCCGGCAGATTCTTGACTGTCCCGTCACTCATCTTCAGCTTTACCTTCCCACGCCCCACAATTGCATGAGTCGTGTCATCTCCCATTCTAATTGTACCGCCAGAATACGATTCATAGGTGCAGAACCACTCCCTATGAGGTGTCATATGAAACGATCCTTCAGTGTCAATAATCCAATCATTACAGTCATTATGACTGTCAAACGCCATGTACAGGTCCCCTGTACTATCATCATCATCCTTCTTTGTACCCGAAGCAGACGGTTGTGAATCATCCCGCTTCTCAGGACCTACACTTTTACTTCTGCAATTCCTTCTCAGATGTCCAACCTTTTTGCACCTCCAGCACCTCATTTCAGATTTATCAGATTTATCACGGGACTTTGATCGTCCCCTCGATCTTCCTCTGTGACCAGACTTTGATTTGTCATCACTCCTCCCTCTAGCAACCAGAGCCTCATTGTTGGTACCTTCAGAACCTACCCTTCTCATCTCCTCAGACAATAAGGCAGCAACAACCGTCTCAAACGACAGTTTATTAACACTAGTACCAATTGACACAATGATGTGCTCCCAAGAGTTGGGCAGTGAACACAACAAGGTGCAAGCTTTGTCTTCCTCGTCCAGGTTAATGTCTATAGACGAAAGTTGTGCACAAATAGTATTAAATTCATTTAAATGAGCAGAGAAAGAATCACCTTCGCTCATCCGCAGATTATACAGCCTCCTTCGCAGGAACAGCTTGTTCACGAGTGACTTGCTCTGATAGAGACTTCCCAGCTTCGTCCAGAGATCCTTCGCGGTCTTCTCAGAAGTTACGTTCACCAGAACGTTATCAGCCAGGCACAACCAGATCAGGCTTCGCGCCTTTCGATCGTCTCTGGTCCACGCCGTCAACTCCTTCGATCACCTGACGTTTCTTCACCGACAGGTTTTGTTGGTACAGACGGCTTATCATCTTCGATCACGTACCACACGTCCCTGTCAACGAGCAGAGCCTCCGTCTTCAGCTTCCATAACTCGAACCCTTTTCCTCCGAACTTTTCAACCTCGACCCGTGATTGGCCAGTCGACATCCTCTCCAGATCAATTTCGCAGTTTTATCTATGCCAAGAAAAAACCCTAAATCGCGAAACCCCAATCTGTCACAGGAACCCTGGTCGCAGAACCAAAGCTCTGATACCAATTGTTGGAAATCGACAATCACACAGAATCGAGAAAACAGAAAAAGAGATAGGAGTAGAGAGATTGACACGATGATTTACCCTGGTTCACCCAATATAGGCTACGTCCATCTTGTCTGTACTATATTCACCTCACCGCCACTCGTTACAAGTCTCTCGGTTTTACAAGGCAAATATAAATAGGATTACAAGAAACCCTAACAGCAGCTATTCACCTGGGAGCGGGACCCCAGTTGCCTTTCTGCTGACCCCGACAATTAGGGCCAACATCATCATGTGAAGTATGAGCCATACCCAACACCAATGATAAGATTGCAGCATTTATTTTTGGCAGTTAATAACTTCAATCGCTTATTTTATGGCTTTGTTATATTTGAGATAACTAACTATATATATCTCAAGTCTCAACACTGGGCCACCGCCATGGTAAGGCAATTTTTATGGCATTTATTTTTGTTAAACCATAAGTTTAGTGAAGATAAATAGATGACTTTTGTTAATTATGCCTTTTCTTTTTATGACATGGAAATTGGTCAGGCTCTTGCTTAAAACCTATCCTGAATTTTGACGATAAATTAGATTACCAATGGCCTCAACCAAAATTGGTTATGAGTTCACTAATTAAGTAGAAAGTTGAAAAAATGAA
>NW_026899535.1:0-8482 GCF_033153095.1 Gastrolobium bilobum
TCACCACTCGCTAGGCACAACAATCAATCATCACACAATTTTTTAGGACAACAAATCCATATCCAGAATGATTTCCAAATTAGCCATCGGCAATCCAATCAGATCTACCGAGTAATCACGACCATCTCACTGAAACACGACATCTCGATGTACAGTGGAGGTATCACACTTTTCTCCGGTGGCGGTGGTTAACCGCAACGGTGGAGAAAGTACAAACATGGGCAACTCAAGCCCCACAACAATCGGGGTTGCAACAACGAATACGTATCCCCGAAATCAAACAAAACATCAACAACGATCCCCAATGGAAACAGTATCTCTGACAAGGTTCGGAGCTCGGTCCGACTGTTGCCGCTCCAAAGTATAAACTCGCCTCGTGGTAGGTGGCACAACAGGTGCCACTGTACACGCCATAAGAATCATCTGTAACGGAACTGTCCGAACCGCTGCAGCTCTCACCATCGACGACGGACAATCTCTGGAGTCGACCCTCCTGGCCACAGCAAAAACAGATCAACTGACCCGTAGCACAACGTGCATGCGTAATCTTGGCCCTCTTGGCCTTACTCGTAATGCAGACATCCTCGATGTCCTTAGACTGTTGTACCAGTGTACCAAAATCTCTCAATGCAGTTCCAACAATATGTTCAGCAATCACCTCACTAAGTCCTCTACGGAACTTAGCAGCCAAAAAGGTCGGAGTAGGCATAGCCATCCGAAAGTGTGCAAATTTCACCAACTCATTAAACTTTGCCAGGTTCTCGTCAATAGACAATGAGCTTGCACCAGACGTCAAATTCTCCTTGCTTCCGCTCCTGCGCGTCATAGGGGAATATCTCCCAAGAAAGCGATCCTCGAAGAATGGCCATGTCATAACATGACCCTGCATCTCAAAAGCAAGAGAGGTGTCCGTCCACCTCTCATGGGCATCACCCTCCAACATGTAGGTTGCAAACATCAGCTTCTGCGGGTCTGTGCACTGCATGACCTGGAAGATCTTGTCTAACGCCTGTAGCCATCTCGTCGCAGCAATAGGGTCATAAGACCCATCAAAAGAAGGTGGCTTATGCTTTCGGAAAGCATTCAGCCTACGGTCGATCACGTCACGGTCCTCAGCAGGCTCAAAGTAGGGTTCCAACACCCCAGTAATATGAGTAGCACTACCAATGTGACTCAGGCACTCAACCTGAACACTAGGTGGAGGTGGCGGCGGTGGTGGCAGTGGAGGTGGTGGCGGAGGGAACTGGCCAACATCAGACCAGCCCTCATCTCCTTCAGCATGATCATAGTCATGTTCGCCAGCTGATTCGCCTGAGCATCCTCTGTGGCCTTCTGGTTCGCTTCTCTGGCGGCGTCCATCATTGCCACGTTAGCCAATCTAGTGGCCTCCTGAATCTCAGCCAATGTAGTCAGGATTAGGTCGAGTTGACCCTCAACAGTCTCGCGGGTTCTCCTGTGTATTACCATGACTCTGCACAAGTTACACAAATCATGAGTTGATCAGGCCCATGCAGTGTGATCACATATGCATCATCATAATAACACTCAACGGAGCAAACACACAAGGCAGACACAACCAAGCATCCTAGTTATTGCAATACATACAGGCTTTCCCCCGAACCATTGCTCTGATACCATAAAATGTAACACCCCGTATGCATCCGGTTTGTTAACATGTCATCGTATTAAGCCACGCTTAATTAAAAATGCGGAATATCTTTTTCTGTTCAATTATGACGTCATTATTCTTAGCCAAGTTGATTACTTAATCAATTTTCATAAAACATTGCCTGTATATAATTGCAAAAGACAACTAACTGAAATACCTCATAATATAGAATAACGGTGTGTATCTAAATCACAGAACTACAACACGTAGCCCGTACCATAATCCTGATACATTAATACAACTCGATTCTAACTAAGTCATAGTCAATCAATAAGGCATGGACAATCCCCATGCTCACCAAATAAGGCAACAAGACCCAACAAAGTCACAGCTCAACAGTAACAACATAATCATAATATGGAGCTAATAGCATAATAGCAACAGACATAATCCAGCATCCAAGCATAATCAGCATAAGCAGGTAAACATCAATCAACTAAGCTCCGGCCTCCTGCCGCCCGAGGTCTCAACCCCAGCGTTACCTGAACCAGAAATGTGTGCCCCAAACGTGAGGTGAGATCTCTAAAAAGAAATCTCAGTAAGACAAGGGGTCCTCAAGGACTCTTCCGCCCCAAGTTCACTTACAAGTATAATATAAGTTCAAAAACAGTAATTTCAATGCATGTTCATGTTAAGGCATTTATATCATGACAGTACAATCTCTTGTTCGACGAGCTAAATACTACAACTCATTAATCATGTGATGTATGTAAATGCGGTTCGACTAGCCAGGGAACAGGATAGGTATACACGTCTGTGACCTATCTAAACATAAGAGTCGCAGTCTTATGCCTTACACACCAGAGTCATTGTCTGATCGTGTAAGTGACAACATCACTTTCATACACTACATGTCTTACACACCAGAGTCGCTGTCTGATTGTGCAAGTAGTCAACAATTAATTTAATACATCTCAGGCATATATCAATGCATATTTCATCCTTCATAAAAGCATACCATGCATATAAACCACCCTCCCATGGAGGTCGGTGGAACAAACAACAGACTAAATCTGAGGACACGAAAGCTTACCTTGCAAGCTAACTATCCAATGCCAAGGGTCCACACACCGCTCAAGGCCCACAAACAGCACAATCACAATCTGTTTGTATCATAATTCATCATAAATAATCATAGCACATAAGCTTATACATAAAGACAACGCTTCTCTTTTATGTTTTACGTCTTAAGGCATCTCACAAAGCCACAAGTCTTTAATCACTTGATTCTAACTTAGTTTAATTATTACAGAAGTTCAACTCCATCAATCTAGGGTCAACTAACCCCCAATGGCCTTCTGTATGAACAGTGCAGCTACTGTTCTTCGAAAACCCAGAATATCCGGATATTTTTCGGGGGCATATCCGGATATCCCATATCATATCCGGATATCCCATATCATATCCGGATATGCATATCCAGATATCATATCCGGATATCCATATTCGGATATCCTAAGATCCCATATCCGGATATCAATATCCGGATATCATATCCGGATATTTCGCGACAGAATGCAGTTCTGCATTTCGCGAGATATCCTTCCCAAAGGTGACTCATTTCATGATTCCAGAAGCTTAAACATGCATTTAATGGTGTGTTTAACATTACCCAACGTTAAGTTATGATCTTTAACCCATTACATGCATCAAGGCTTCATTTTTAACAAAGCAAACTCAAGATCAAGGTTGGTGACACTTACCCAAGCTCAAAACAGAGCAATAATGGCTCTTGGAGCTCACCACACAGCCTCAATTACTCAGGCTAAGTTGGTGCACGAAAATGCACTACAAGGTGGGTCTTTTCTTCACAAAGATGACCACTTGGAGCTCCCACAACCAAGACAAAGCTCCAACCACCCAAGCAAGGAACTTAGCCCCAAACAGTACCCTCAACTCAGCAAAACTGAGCCTCACCCTCACAAGACACCTACCCAAGTGTTTACAAGGTGAAAGAGGAGGAAAAACAAGTAAAAGGTGACAACTTGGTCTCAAAATGGTGAAGAGAAGGAAAGGAACAATGGAGGCTGACCAGCACACACCAACCCACGTACAAATGGTTGAGGATCAGCCTAGAGTTGTGTGTAAGTGGCTATTTATAGTCGGTTTAAAGTTAATCACACAGTATTAGCACTAATAGCTACGCTTAGTATTTTGATCCCAAACTTTGGAATCTGAACGTACTCATTTTTCTAAGATTTGTCATATTTTTATTTTATTTTTCGCAACACCTTTCTGGTACGCGCTTTTTCATAGCCAGTATCAGTTCTGGCACCAGTCCTTATTATTTCGACTTGAAACTCGTTTTACTAGTCCTATATATTATTCTAGGAATATTCATGCACTTATTATAATTTTCCGGGATACTTCACCGGTACGCATTTATACCGGGTAGCAGAACCGGTATCTGCACTTTTCGTTAGAAAATCGACTTTCAGTATTTTTACTCACTTACCATAATATTTAAAGCCTCATAATAATTATTAGTGTCAATTATGGAATTATTTTCTAATTCTCATATTTAATTAATTATTTTCCTTAATTAACGGTGCGGGTTCTTACATTCACCCTACCTTTTTAGGATTTTGTCCTCAAAATCAAAAACATATCTGTCTCGAAGCGCTGGGTACTGCCGGAAAAGCTCATCTTATCGCTCCCAGAATTACCCTTTGGGGATTCTTCCCGCTCATCGTATTTTGGCCATCAAAACGGTAGGCAATAGGTCCTACTCTACCAAGTAACTGGTATGGCCCAAAGAATCGCGGGCTCAGCTTCCTCACTCCATGTTTCTGACCAACACCGGTGACAGGTGAAAGTCTCACAAACACGTGCTTAGCCTCACTGAACTCTAGTGGACGATGTTTAACATCAAAGTAGCTCTCCTAGCGAATCTGCGCTTGCTTTAGCTTTTCCTGATCAAATTGATTTGCAGGGTGGTATCTTGGACAAGGTCCAAGCCAAACAACTCCTTATCTCCAACCTCAGACCAGCAGGTAGGAGTCTAACACCTCCTAGCATACAATGCCTCAGAGGGTGCCATGCCCAGGCTAGCATGAAAACTGTTGTTGTACGAAAATTCAACCAAAGGAAGGTACCTATCCCATGCTGAACCCTGCTCCAAGGTGCAAGCCCTCAACATGTCCTCCACTGTCTGGATGGTCTGCTCAGTCTGTCCATCAGTCTGAGGGTGATAGGTGTACCCAATCTAAACTTGTATGGTTTCCATTTTGAGAAGTGCACCCCAAACAAAGAGGTCACCGTCAGATCTCGAAACTTCACAATCTTACCGAAATCGTCATTCGATACACTGGGGTCACCAGTCACTCTATCACTAGAGGTGACCTGTCCCCTCAAACACAAAACCACACAAAACTTAAGTGAGTTTGGTCATGTTCCATGACTCTAGTTTGTCTCAACTTATAATTTCTATGGTTCAACATTTTCAAAATAAAATCACATCATTTTCGCAATATGAAATCATATCATGTTCCTTTCAATCAATACATGTTAGTTAACATACTCATTCACATAGTAACGTACCTCAGTTCACATACACCTGCAAAAATTTTCAGTTTCAATAACAATAATAATCCAAATATTATATACAACAGTATACCTCAATCTCCATGGCATCTGCAAAATCAAAAGTCAGCTAAAGATGAAATAACATTGATATATTACGACAGTTCATCGTACTTATTTTATGCTTAACACTATCCATGGTGTTAATGTAACACCCTCTCTTGTAGGCCTCCAAGAGAGTTGTTTGCTAAGCGGAATTAGAGTTCTTTAATAGTATTTTAGAGACTGAAATTTTTTTCGCTTTTTGATGCTATCCGTCAAGTATACCGTTTCGCATAAGTAGTAAAGTAGTAAGAAAGATCGTCTCCTCAGGGATTGAAAACCAAGTACTAAAATAATCAGTCACTCTAAGTTGAAAAACTTGATCTTTTGTTGGGAAAATTAAATTGAATCTTAGTAACCATAAAAGTAAAGACTTATTTTTGAGTTTTTGTATTTTGAAGAATGAAAAGAAGAATAATAATGGAGTTGGTTTTGAAAATATGAGAAAGAATTGCAGTTAGGGAACACTCTCCCTATGTTCCCCACTTATTACTTTGGATTGATACAAAATACTTGTTTATATAATTTCTCAGATAATTATGATCTCAATATATTAATAGTTAAATCCCAATCCCTTGGTAACTTAACCCTTTAACCTCACTTAGAATCCTAATCCCTTAGTAACCCCTCATGAGAATTAAGCAATGAACACAATAATTCCAACATCTGCAATTAAATAGACATCTATCCCTAGTATGCATACCAATAGTTATCTTATCTCCTTTCAAGATCAGAAACCCCAATATCCCTATTTAAGGTTCTAACCCTCAAACTATTTTCAACTATCAAATTGATCAGGTTTAATAAAGAAAATATCAAATACGCACAAGATAAGATAAAGAAATTTATGTAAACGAGTACAATAATTTAAATCAATCCGTCATAACAAGGGTTCACATAGGGGTGTGACCCTAACTACAATAAAAGAACTTAGCCAGACATAGTCATATCCGACATAAACAAATATTCAAAAGAAAGCATAAAAACTATAATTACTAGAAAGAATGGAGAAGAATTCTTGATCTTCAGTCCTCTACTGCTTGCTCTGAGTTGTGAATTGGTTCCTTGGTTGTGCTCCCAATCTCCTTATTTATAACCACCGGCATTGAGCCCATCCAAGAGTTTGTATTTGATTTAAACTTTGTTTCCTTTTTTCATGTAACAACCTTGGAGATTTGATTGATAAATTAGAATTTCAAATCTTGATTCAATCTTACCACAAATCATCTAATCTTATCTCTAATTTGGATAGAGATCTCATTGCTGAATCAAAAACTTGATTTTTAAATCTTTTTCTTTTCCAAAATTGCCCCGTTGCAAAACACGGGGTCTGAGAATTCGCAAACTGACGCTCTCAGCGTCAACTTCACGCTTCAAGCGTGAACGCTTCTGTCTGAAAAATTTCTTCCACGCTGCCAGCGTGAGATCCACGCTTTGAGCGTGGATTTTGATTTTGCAAAATCCTCGTTTTGCTCCAGTTTGTTTGCTTTTTCCTACAAAATTAGCATAAAATCAGTATTCAATCCTTGATTAAGATTCTGACAAATTAACAGTGATTCTTGCTCTTTTTCTTAAGATTTCATCAACATTCTTTCTCTTTTTGGTTCAGATTTCCTTATATGCTAGGCGCATATCAAACAATTCCCAGATTAGAACTTTGCTGTCCTCAGCAATGTAATATATTCAAGTTATCAGCAAAGAATAATTCAGTGAAAACATGGAACACAACATCTTAAGAATTCAGACTGCTATGCATGTATAACTCTTTGTTAAAAACTCCCAACAATGCTTTTCAGTTATGTCAAGAATTAAAACTCCAGCATGAATATTCCTCATCAGTTATAAATATACTCTCATCACGCTCAGTGTTTGAGGGTTTCACACTTATTTCATCAGTGTAGCAGTAATTCCATAGGCTTGAACTTATTCTCAATTCCTAAGAATGAGGAATCCATTTGTCATGCACAGACTGATCAAAAGGTCTTTGATAGGTTGTAACTTGGCCTGGTTTGGGGGTGAGAATCATTTGGTCGGAAGCTTTATTGGAAAGATTGAAATACTGACTTTAACAATACTTCCTTCTCTTCTTCATTATGCCTCATTTTACAAACTTGGGATTCTTTTCCTTTATTTGCTACCTTTTCCTTTTCTTGTTTAACTACTTAACTTTTCCTTTTGAGAAGTACTTTGATTTTTCTTCTTTTGTTCAGCATTCAATCTCTCAAGGTGTGTCAAGAGGAACAAGATTAAGTAATTTTTTATCAGGTTGAAATGAACTGGTTTAAGGCTCAAAGGGGCTTAACAATGGAAATTCTTATGGGTAGGCTATTTGGCTCTAAGTTAATAAGAATAAAAATGCCCTTATCATTTTAGTTATGCATGACAAGCCAAAGAAACAGTTCAAGTTCTAGAATCTACTACAGTGAGGCCTCTCTGAAATAAAATTCTGTTTAGGCTCAAATCCTCACAGTTAAAATCCAAACTCGAATCTCGATTCATTGTTTCACATCAAGCATTATCAAACATTTTAGCAAAACAGTTATAAAAACGAGTAGTCATCATTCTCAGATTAAAACAAGTAATTGCTCACAGTTATAATGCTTCATCCAACTCAATCTAATTACTTACTGAGTAAGCTCAGAGCATTCAGGAACTGCTTGTTTAGGAATAATCTAAATTTTTTTTTTTTTTGAAAATAAAGATTGAATCTAACTCAAAACAGCAAATAAAAATAACAATTGAAGGTTAAAATATCTCCCCTTTTTAGAAAATTTTCTGTTTAGACCGTTCTTTCCGTGGTGTAGTTCTTAACAGGTCTCGCATACAACATGCCATGCGACAATTCCCAGATTAGAATGTTGTTGTCCTCAGCAACAACTATACTAGTCGGAAAGTAATGAAGTGCATAATCATCAGTAGTCCTCCATAGCAGCGTCATCATCCTCATCATCAGCAACAACATCATCCGGAACGGCCTGTGATGCTGCCGCTGCTGGAGATGGAGGTGGTTGAAACTGTGGTCTGAAACTCGCAGTGTCAATCCCGCGATCACTGCATAGCCTCTCCATCATCTCCCTCAGGTACCTCTGCTCGATCCTCATCTCTTGTATCTGAACCATAAGGGAATCTGCAGGAGGTGCAGCTACGGGCTCTGCATCATGCTCAGGTGCAGGTGGTGATGCTGGAGGC
>NW_026899536.1:0-86652 GCF_033153095.1 Gastrolobium bilobum
GCATCTCAGTTCACACTCTTTTTGTTACTCTAGTATGGAGCAAAGGATGCTTCAACATTGTTCAACTCTAGCTGCAGCTGCGTGTGCTTTTTTGTTGTTTGAAGTCTATGAAGCATGGAATGATCACAATTATATATCAGTCATTGGCGATCCTGCCATGAGAAGAGATAGTCTTAGAGTTGCTATTGAATTGTGGAATCAATGCAATGAGATTGGGAAAGAAGCACCAAACACGGGAAGCCTAAGAATGGCAGAATATTGCTTTGATGTCAGATATTGTGAACGTCAAAGTAAGTGGCCCATCTTTAAATAATATAGTCTATGAATGCTCAGTGTATGTATATAAAATTAATCTTGACCAACAACTCAATTCATTTGAAGTATAGGAATGATATTGTATATCTTTCCTTACTCTAAGGTGCATATACCAAATAAAGGGTGCAATTTTTATAATAAGTTAGAATCCCATGTTCATTTCCATGATATAATATAATGTAATTTTTATATCTTTATCTTTTATTCATAATACTCCCCCTACGGGGATAATAAATATATAATTTGGGAAATAAAAAATATATATTTTACAATTGTTCTGAACCCATATAATAAATTACACACCTCTATAAGATACAAGTCCAAACCAATCTTGATTTGAAATACAAATCATAAATAATCGGCCTTATCCAATAAAAAATGTATATCATATTCTTACCTAAACTTTCCTAAATCTTCTCTATAAAAGGTTAAATGTCACATGTATACACTTTTGAAATACTATTCTTTTTTGGTTTTCGAGGAATATCCTCATCCATTTGGATGAAACTAATTCCCTCGTGGCATAGAGTGTAAAAAATTTTGTCGCTAGTCCCAAATTACTTTGCATAGGATTTAATCAAGTTACTTTACCTAGGATTTGAACCAATAAAACCCCAGTCTTTTACTACCCTATGCACACGCCCCACTCATTTGGTTTCTTGCCTATTGCATGTGATATTCATCAACAATATGATCGAGTCATTTGTATATTGAGTCAAAATCAGAATTACATATCCTCAATATGATGAGATGTAATTTTCATAAACTTTTCCTTACCTTTAATCCTTATCCTTATCCCTAGTATCATTTTGTATTTCAATCTTATTTCTTCCTATCCCTAAAACTCTAGTTTAATTCTTAAAATTTGACCAAAGTCATATTTGGATGATCGCTAGCAGAAGAGGTGGACTTCGATCCCAAAATGCATGAATGGCAGAACAGGCTAGGCATATCAAACAATCCATACCTTCTTTGTGGACCGAGACTGCCAACAGGTATGCAGCTAGGAAGGAGTTATACTTGGGTAGCAAATGTGTTGAGATATATAGTCTCACATTGGTTGTATGTGCAACCAATGTGGAGTTTATAAGGCCTTGGGCACTCCCACCCTTTGAGCTAGCTTTTGTGAATTTGTCGAACCATTCTCTAGGAGATTGTTTCAATCCATATAGAGACTTTTTTAGTTTACACACTAATCCATTTCCCTTTTCAAAACCAAGTGGAGGATCCATATAGACTTCTTCATGTAAGTCACCATTTAAGAATGCATTCTTCACATCTAACTGTTGCAGATTCTTCACATCTAACTGTTGCAGAGGCCAATCTAGATTGGCAGCAAGAGATAAAAGAACTCGGATGGTATTGACTTTAGCAACCGGAGCAAAAGTCTCATGATAATCTATCCCATGAGTCTGAGTGAAACCCTTTGCAACCAATCTTGCCTTGTATCTGTTGATGTATTATCTGCATTGAATTTTATTGTAAACACCCATTTGCATCCTACTGCCTGTTTTCCTTTGGGTAGGGTCACTATCTCCCAAGTTCCATTTCTTTCTAAAGCATTCATTTCTTCAAAGACAGCATCCCTCCATTTTTTATCATTGAGAGCCTCATGTATATTTCTCGGTATCTTTGTACTATCCAACATAGTATTGAAAGCACGAAACCCTGGGGACAACTTTCCATATGAAATATGATTAGAAATAGGATGAGTAGTACAAGATCGAGTACCTTTTCTGAGAGCAATGGGCAAGTGTAGATCATTTTCACCATGACACTCAAGTATTGGGGTGCTGAAACTAGAACATGGTTCAGAATCCTGGCAGTGTAGAGGCTCTGGGTTATTCACACTTTGAGGAGGCTTTCGCCTGCTATAAACTTGTCCCCATTTTGAGGAGGCTCCTGATGGTGAGGATTCTGTAGCTCCCCCTGTTTCCAAAAGTAGAGGTAATACTGTGGCATCAGTAGGTTCCCATGACTGATCTTCATCTACTCCTATAGACTCCCCCTGAAGAGAAGTCGAGGGGAAGAAAGGGTCATTCTCAGAAAAAGTGACATCCATAGAGACAAAGACCTTACGAAGAGAGGATGAATAACATTTATAGCCACGTTGAGTAGGAGAATAACCAATAAAGACACACTGAAGAGACTTAGGATCAAGCTTAGACCGTTGATGGAAGGGAATGGACAAATACAACGCAACCAAATAACTTGAGAGGTAAGGAGGAGACACCTCGGAAGGAAGGGAAGATACGAACAAGACTAGAAAGAGGAGACTGAAATTTCAGAATGCGAGATGGCATTCGATTTATCAGATACGAGGCAGTGAGAACTGCCTCTCCCCAAAGATATTTAGGAACACTCGTGGTAAACATAAGAGCCCGAGCAACTTCAAGGAGATGTCGGTTTTTTCTTTCCGCAACTCGGTTTTGTTGGGGTGTGTCAGGACACGAGCTTTGGTGAAGGATGCCATGTTGGGAAAGATATTCTCCAAGAATAGAGTTAAAATACTCTTTGCCATTATCTGTACGAAGAATTTGTATAGCAACTTAGAATTGGGTTTGAACCATGGCATGAAATTTTTTAAACACGGATGCAGCATCGGACTTATCCTTTAGAAGATACACCCAACAGACTCGAGAATGGTCATCAATGAAGGTAATGAACCATCGAGTACCTGAAATATTTTTAACACGGGCTGGACCCCATATGTCACTAAGAATTAAGGAAAATGGGAAAGAGTCATGGTGAACTTTAGAAGGATAATGAGCACGAGTATGCTTGGCAAGTTGACAAATATCACAAGAAAACAAACTTGGACTTTTATTAATAAATAAGTTTGGCAACAACTTCTGAAGATAAATAAAATTTGGATGGCCTAGCCTACTATAATAGCCCAACTTAATTAATTAGTAAATCTAGTGTAATTAATTAATTAAACATGTTTTACTGGGTAAAATTAAGTATAATGCTTAATTAAATGAATCTGAGTCACTTTGGAGTTAAAAAGTGTACTCAGTGAAAATTAAGGGGTATAAATGGGTACTGGTGAAAGTGCCCAAAATATAAAAATAAAAATAGTAATATTCCTAGAATAATATTCCAGACTTTTGGGTAAAGTTTGGTAATTATTGGAGTTGAATAGATAGACGAACCAATACCCGCTTAAAGCCACTTAACCTATGTTAAGTGACTAAAAGCCAAAGGAACCCAATTCCCCCCAGCAACCCGTCGAGAAAGAGAACAGAAAGAAGAAGAAGAAGAAGGAGAAAGGAGGGAGAAGGAGGGGAGGAAGAGAGAGAGAGATCAAACCTTGACCGTTTTGGGTGATTCAAAAGCCTAAATCGCTTAGAATCTCGCCCTCTTTCATAATCCAAGCTTAGTTTTAAGTGGGGAGCTTTGTGTGGTGAGATATTGGCTCTCAAAAATTCGGCCCTTTGGTGAAAATTGGGGTTTTGAGAGTTTCTACCTCCATTGAAGCTTGAGGAGCCATCAATCCTTGGTTGTGTGACCATTGGTGGTAAGATTCTAACCCTTGAACCATGTTTTCTTGGAAATTTCATGATATAGGGTTTTGAATGAATAGTGTTATGGGTTTTGTGAGAATTTGAGTAAATTGGCTATGTTGTGGTAGAATTGGGATTTAGCACATGTTGAGAAAAGTGCTAAGGATGACATTTAATTGGTGGAAATGAGCCTAGATAGTCATTTGATAATTGTTCATAATATTGGAAAATTCATGCTTGGATTGGTTAGTATTCTAGCATGTTGAACAATTACTTAGTTGAATGATTGATTGTGTCCTTGTAATGTCTAGGATTGAGACATTTGGACCGACCGTGAGTGATCAACCGCTTGAGCAAGCTATGGAGCTTGAGTAGCTCATTGGAATTGATAAGCTCATACTTGTGTAGTGTTTTGAATTGAGTAGTTGATGGTTGATTGTGAAATACTCTTGGATGCAATGTGTTGATTGCATTACACCATGTGTAGGTGTTGGTTTTGGAGTAGAGTATTGTTGACATTGGTGGTGAACAAAGGTCGAATTGAAGCTAGAGGTAAGCCTTCGGACCTTGGGTGTAATTCCCTTGACTGTTCTACCAAGCCCTGAAAGGGTAGAGGTTGTGATTGTGTATATAAATGCAATAAAATAGTGTAATGCTTTGTTATACGTATGTGTATGCATTTGGTGTGGCATAGGATGGTGTTTCCCTATGTTGGTATGTTGCATGACGATGCGTAAATCATACTTGGTAGTTAGCTGGCCAGTAGGACTATTTGCATCTGAGTTTCCTTAGGACAGCTTGAGAGCTCGAGGGATTTCTCCTGGAGATGTTATTGCACTTTGCATAGATATGTATTTACTGCATTATTATTGTTATTGCTATTACACTGATATGGAACTGTGGGGTGGAGAGATGCTCCAAGGACCCCTGGTTTACTGGATATATTCGTATATCTCACCCTGTGTTGTGGGGACCCCCTTTCAGGTAAGGATGCTGCAGGAGCCTCTGGTGGCAAGTGGCCATATCTGGATTATGCATGAAATGTGGCATTTCTTTTGAGATTATACATGTTGTTTTGTAGCTCACGTGTATAGAATTGTAATGAATAGGCAATGCTAGATTTATGATTTGTATATTGGAATGAACTTAGCCTATGCTCATGCCTTTGGTCATCTCTTTTGTTGATGGGAGCCAAGGGAATGATCATAGTGTTTTGTAAGCTAAGTTCCATGAGTTGTAAAGGATATGTAATGTAAATGATGCCTACTTGAAATTCAACATATGCATGCTTGTTATGTATTGAGTTATTGAATTGGTTGGGCTGAGAATCAATTAGGTACCTTTTGTTTAAATTGGGAAACGCTGAGAAAACAAAGGTTATGCTGCCCCAAATCCTAGCTAAATCTCATGAGGAGAGGTTGGATGAGTGCTAGGATTTAGTTTTGGGGCATGGACAATTGGGGTTTGGTATGGGGATGCATCTTCCCCTAGACTTGGACTTTAAAAATGTGGGGATTGGAATTCCCTGGCAGCGCGCTTAAGCGCCCAGGAGCACGCCCAAGCGCCCTGCTGCCCCTGTGAGTGCCAATGCATTCGGCCTCCTCGCGCTGGAGCGCCCAAGTGGGGGCTTAAGCGCCCAGGATTGCGAGGGGAGCGCCCTGGCTCGAGCTTAAGCGCCCTTCGCTGCAGAAAGATGGGATGCTTACTGTCCCCTCGTGTTTTAGCGCCCAGAGTGGGGCTTAAGCGCCCAGGGTTGCGCGCTTGAGCGCCCTTAGCCACTGAAGGAGGAGATGCTTCTGTCTCTGCGCGCTAAAACGTCTCAATGGGAGCTTGAGCGCCCAGGATAGCGCGCTTGAGCGCCCTGATGCGCGCTTAAGCGCCCATTCACACTGAAATACCTGATGCTTCCTGCCTCCGTGCGCTTAAGCGCCAAGGTGGATGCTGTAGCGCCCGATAGCGCGCGCTTGAGCGCCTGGTAGCGCGCTGAAGCGCGCGGGGCCTGTGACCAACACTCTCTTGTGTTGCTTCAAATTGTCCTAACTTGGGCTACGGTGCTCCGATTTGAGCGCGGTTTGAAGCCACGCGTAGTTAATGAAGAGATCTACAATATAGTAGAAGTTGTGAAATAAATAGGAAGTAAATTAATGATTTACAAATGGAATAAGAAAATGATGTTAAGCTTAATTTATCTGATTCCGCAAGGTAATACGGTTATGATCACGAAATTGGGTATTATAAATTCGGTATGTTTTAAAATGAAAAATTTATCCGGATTTTAATTGAACCCATGTGATTGTAACTGCGCTTAATATCATAATGCGATGTTAACAAACCGGTTCTAGGGGTGTTACACCTACGATGCCACAGCATAACATCATTACATGAATCAAAAGGAAACATAGAGTTTTTTTCTACGAAAATAGCTTCATGAGTCACATCCTCCTCAAAGTAGTAAAAGTCCACCATCCTCTCTAGCACTGCCAATCATCCTTTCTGAGTCCTGTTCCTGAAAAACACAACCATGTGGAAAGAATTTAGCAAAGCAATGCAACTCAGAGGTGAGCTTGCTAATGGAAATGAGATTACAAGTCAGAGAAGGAACATAAAGAACTGATGTCAAAGTAATCAGTTCAGAAAGTTTAATGGTTCTGTGTCCCGCAATCTGGGAAAAACTGCCATCGGCGATCTTGACCCGAGAAGGTTCAGAATATGGAGTGTATGAACAAAACAAGCCAAGATTACCTGTCATATATGATCAGAGGCTCCAGAATCAAGGATCCAATGATTTTGACTATCAACATGGAAAGCTGTACCTTGCTGGACCACATGACTAGTGGCCTTAGGAGGTTGAGTCAAAAGTCTCTGAACTTGTTCAAACTGAGTCTTGCTAAGAAAGACACCATAAGAGTTAGAGGGTGCATGAGGCTCATCAACCTTGTCATCAGTAGAGACCTGATATGCACGACCTTTATTTTGTCCTTTGGGCTTCCAATTTGCAGGTTTCCCGTGGATTTCCCAACATTTCTCACGGGTATGACCAATTTTATTGCAGTGGGTGCACCATGAGTGTTTTGAGGAAGCCATGAATAGAAAGAGAAGGGTTGACCGTTGATGAAAAATCAAGGTTTGTAAATTTTTGATCTGACCTCTGGAACAGGAAGGGAAGAAGCCGGCGAGAAGGTCTGTGCAAGTCGCGGCGGAAAAAGACGTTGGGAAGGCGGCGCGTGGAGCTCACGCCCCGGAGACTGGCCGCGCGTGTGACGGCGCGTGGCGACGCGTGCGGCGGTTGACGGCGATGGGTCCAGCGGCGGTCGACTCGTTGGATCCTTCTGAGTCGGATGGTCACCTCACGTTCTTGATCGGAGGTCAGTAGACTAGGTTTCTGTGTTGGACAGATTCAAGGAGGTGTTTAGGAGGTGTTTGACGGTGATGGAAGTGTTTGGATGGTTATTTCATATTTGAATTAGGGTAGGAACGAACCCGCTCTTGATACCATGTAAAGAACCTTGGCATACACCACCCCAAAAGCTAGCTCTAAGGGTGAGACAATTCAACCCAAAAGCTTAAGCTGTTGGGTGAGGCTACATTAATGGTTTTATATATCTCAACACGCCCCCTCACACGAGAGCCCACTGGGCTTGAAGGGTGGACAATGCACAGGCCCACCTGCCTGTGCGAACAAAGAAATTCCACTTGAAAGAAAGTAGGGGGCGGCGAGGATCGAACCCGGTACACCGAGGCTCTGATACCATGTAAAGAACCAATTCAACCCAAAAGCTTAAGCTGTTGGGTGAGGCTACATTAATGGTTTTATATATCTCAACATGTAAAGAACCTTGGGATACACCACCCCAAAAGCTAGCTCAAGGGGTGAGAGTGTCCAAGGCCTTATAAACTCCACATTAGTTGCTCTTCAACCAATGTGGGACTGTATATCTCAACACGCCCCCTCACGCAAGAGCCCTCTTGGCTTGAAGCGTGGATTATGCAACAGGCCCAATCTTTGATTTACCTTTTTTGTGCTTCCACTTTAAGGTGGGGGGCGGTGAGGAAGGTTCTTTACATGGTATCAGAGCCTCGCCGCCCCCCACTTTCTCTTGTGGCGTTTCTCAGCACAGGTAGGCTGGGCCTGTTGCATTGTCCACTCTTCAAGCCCAATGGGCTCTTGTGTGAGGGGGCGTGTTGAGATATATAGTCCCACATTGGTTGTATGTGCAACCAATGTGGAGTTTATAAGGCCTTGGGCACTCCCACCCTTTGAGCTAACTTTTGGGGTGGTGTATCCCAAGGTTCTTTACAAAATGTGAAGTTTTAGATACTCCAAGGCCATGGCAGTTCTGGATGATAATGCTCAAGAGTGGTAACATGGACACCTTAGCTGCAGTATGCCCAAAAAATGGCTTCAAAGCAAAGCCCTTCCCACAGCTGCCCGAGTTTCCATGCTTTGGAAAAGGGTGTATGAATATGCCTTCAATGCACCACAGCTATACCAAAGTGTATCAAAAGGAAAGGAAGATCATGAGGGTAAGTTTCTATGGCTCATGGGACTTGAATGATGCTGCTGCAACATTAGCTTATATGAATGACACCTGTTATTACTCTCTGACTTGGGAGAAGGAAGTCAATAAAGGAAGCTGGATCTTTCACCATGTGTTGAAGACATCTTCTAAATATCCATGGCTAATGCTCTATTTGAGATCAGATGCTATAACAGGATTATCTGGTGGATACCACTATGAAACAAGAGGCATGTCAAAAATAGTGAGTTTGTTTCACTCTATTTAGAAACTTATTAGCATTTCCCTTATATGCTTCCTAAGTCATCATAATATGAAAATTTATGTATATATACCTACCAAAGTCTCCACATTTTAAGGTAAGATTCACCCTTGATATCAAGAGGGGAGGGGGTCCAAAAAGCCGATTCTACCCTATGGACATAGAAGTTGTTGGAAGAACAATGGGGAACCATGCAATGGGGATGTCACCTCTGATGTTACCAGATATAGTGAAATGATCATTAACCCGAAAATTTAACCACGGTGCAAACCCAACCAGCTTCAACAATGTCCTCCTTATGGGTTCACCGGACCGACACCGCCATGCTCCAGGTAATGCCATTCACTTGGAGAAACCAGTAAAGACCTCTGACCCGTATAGCAACCCACAGCCTCAAGATATACTCCAAATTTTGCCCCACTCGGTTTGGGGCAAATACGGGTACCCGACAAAGAAAGGTGAAGGATGGGTTGGTGATCCAAGAACATGGGAGCTTGATGCTGGAAGGCTCTCTCAATCACTCTATTTTTATCAGGCAAGTTTAATGTTTTTTGTCTTAAAAACAAGGGAAAAGTATTTCTCCAGTCACCGGAAATAAAATTATCTCTGTGAGCTTAAAATGACGTCGTTTTGGTATTATAAGATTAAAAAATTATAATGATAAAGACTAATATAACCCTGCAATATATTATAATTACAAAAATACTTTAATTTCCGTCCTAAAACGACGTCGTTTTGGATTCACTGGAAATAACTTATCTCCATTGACCGGAGAAATCTCTTACCCTAAAAGCAATCCTATGAATATAACAACTTTAATTATGAGCTCATTTATCAATTTTGGCATGATTATTAATAACAAGTGATAGAAATACTTAGTATTTGTTGTTTAACATATTTAATGCAGGATTCAGGTACTAAACCTGAGTGTGGAGAAGCACTGGCCATCAATTGACTTCGGGACTGAAATATACATAAGTGATGTTGGCCAACTAGCAGAATGGACAGTTAGGAACTTTGATATTATCATCCCAAAACATGATTAATGAAATTTCAATATAACAAAATGTCTACTTATAAAACCCTCTCATATGTTTTACTCAGCAATACTGCTGTTTTATAGCTAACTTGTGAGATTTTACTATTTCTTACGGTAATCTACTGTGGCAAAGTAATGTTACCTCGTTTACAGCAGAAGGTCCCGTTCTATAAGGCACTTCTATCACAACATTGGCTACACAGAAATCATTTACAATTCCAAGTTCTCCTCCACCTTAAATAATTTTTGCATCAAGATGGAGAGAAACAATCAATTTTTTTTTATTAATCAATTAAATGATGTACATATAATTACAAGGATGGTAATCTGAAAGCAAAAGTGGAAAATCAAATCTAAACCCGTCTAAAATTTAATCAACTTCCTTCCCTCCAACTCCATCCATATTAGCATAGAGCATCATGTCTCTCTTAAGACTTCCCAACTTATGACAATCCAACCTGAAAGTCCCCTGAATGCCTGTGAGCGGCAACAGCTACTGCTGCAGCACCAACTGCACCAAATTGAGATTGTGCCTGTAGCAGTTTTGCATCAATAGTAGTGACAGGATCATTTAAGTGATCATTATTGCCCTGCTGGTAATATGGGTTGGTATTAAGATCAATAGGTACTGGTCTGGCTGACATGTTATACTGCTGGGATGGGAGCTGATGATTGCCTTGTGAAATATCCTTGTGTGTTTCTGATATAGATCTTGTGTTAGCGGGGTGCATCCTATGGAAACAGTGCGGAGAGACTGCTTGAGGAAGTGTATTTCGGTAGATCCTTGAGTCATAAGTATCTTCTATGTTTCTCCCGTTGTCATAGCGTGGAACTGGCCCTACAACTCGACCTGGTCTAGCTGTGGCAAGGAAAGAAAAAATGGTTAATGATATAATAGAAATAGATAAGGGTTGAATAGTTTTCCCGAGCTAATGTTATTCATTTTTGTTTCTTTTACTGTTATCTTGTCCTCCTCTGTACCTTTCCAGCTTCTAAATTCTAACAAATTCATTTATACCCTCCCAAAAAAAAATTAAGCCAAGCACCACATTAATCATATAGTGTATACCTGCTGGCACCCTTGGTGGAGGTCGTGAACCCCTTAATTGACTGCCAGAATTTGATTCTGCTGCTCTGGAAATCTTTGATGCGTCTTCTTTGATTTGCTTGTTCTCATAAGGAGAAAAAGATGGCTGTGTACTTGGAGGAATTGTACTAGAGTGAACAGTGGACCTTCAGAGAATATTAACATATCCATCAGAGAATATTTAGTTAAAAAAATCAACCAAACTCAACACGCGAACCACCATTCAATAGCGAGAAATTAAACACAGTAACTACAAAGCCTTCCATGGTTAGCACGTGTTAGTCTTACCTTGGAAGGGAGACATGCTTCCTTTCTGGAGGAATCACTGGGCCATTTTTACCATGATTTTCCTCAAGATAAGCAAATTGCTTTCGGAATTGATCTATTGCACTGCAAGGAACTTATCTCCGTAAATAATAAGCATTGCATATATTTATAAGTGATATGTGCATCTATGTTAGAATAGTAAAATAAGCAATGGGTATTAAGTTTTGACCTAGGGTAGAGGAAGTTTGTGCCTTCAGTTCCATTCATGTAATCTTTAAGCAGCTGAGGATGATATTCCAGTATTTCCCGATATATTAGTTCCCTAACATCCTCCTTTGTCACCCGTCTCCTCTCAAACTCAAATTCCATTTTTGAAATTGGTTGAGAAGAAGGTTCTCTCTCAACTTTGGCCAAACCCTTAAAGAAAGGATCAGCTAGTGCCTGTTTTACCAAACACGCAGAATGGTTTTTTTCAGATTTATGTTGAACGAAAAAAAGACAACATCAATACAAAGATCCTGAAACACACTTCACTGTAACTCCCTAGATGGGGCATAACATATGACATAATGGATAAACAGATACCTCTTGAGCAGTTGGCCTATCCTTTGGATCAAATGCTAAAAGCCTTTGCATTAGGCGAAGTGCCAACGGATCAGCATTTGGAAATTTCTGTTCAAATGGCACAAGAGGTTTCTTCCGCATTTCCATAAGGTACTTCCTTGCCTTGTCATTTCGAACCTGCATAAATTTAATAGCCAAATACTTCTTAAATAGTTTTTACGAAAGAAGCAACAATAACAAGCAAATAAGAATACAATTTAAGTGAAAGAGAAACAAAAAACAATGGTCCATACTCCTGTAATAGTTTCAGGTGATGGTGTCCCAAGAAGATCAGTAATCAAATCTAATTGATGCACAACACTTTTACCAGGAAACAATGGCTTTCCTGTCAACACCTCTGCAAAAATGCATCCAATGCTCCATATATCAATTGCTTGTGTATACTGCAAAAAAAGAATACCAACAAAATCAGAATATTATAGAAGGAAAATTACACATTCCAACCAAACCACTTCAGGGAAACAGACAAACTGACACAATTACCTGAAAGACAGATAAATTCAACTTCCAGGAGAGATCAATAGTCCTCCCTGAACAAGAATTATTATAATCTAGGCATTACTGTTTACTATAAAACACACAGAAAGCATTTCATACAGAAATAAGTGCAACGTCCTTACAAGTCAAGCAAGCAAAATACATTTTCAATTTCTCCTTTCTGGATTGAGCATAATTGACCTTGTTATGTAACATAGTGGGAAGAAAGTGACAAACAACAATAAGTATACCATAGTGTTGACATAAAATTGTATTAAGTTGCACACCATTCTATTCCCAGCTTCCCAACTCTAATTTCCTCCAAATACCTACTTACAGGTATCTGGAAAGGTTGTACTAAATTTTCCTTCAACAACAATTACTCAAATTTTATATTCCATGCCAGACATCTAACATGAAGATGATACTCAAAACTCCATAGCTCTAACCTACACTAAAACCACAAAATGTGGTTAGATTTTGATGGACCACTAGCTCTGATATAGACGCAAAAAGTGGAGGAAGAGAGATAAGTCAGCCCAAAACCAACATGGACAGACCAAGACCAATGAAGAGACTAATCAACAGCCCAATTCCAATGAAGAGCGTGTAGTGGCTGAAAGGAAGGATACAACAGGGAAAGAAAAGAAAGAGTTTGTTACAAGAAAGGATGACATGTGGCTGGCTCTGAATGGGAAGGAAAATGTGGGTGGTGTAGAGAATGGAGAGTTAGTTATAAGGGGGAGAGAAGGAAACGTGGAGGATATCTGAGAATATTGCAATAGTGGGGTTGGAAAGGGAAGCTCAATGAGGTGGTGGATTGCCTTGTTGAGGGAGTTCTGATTACTGTTATCATTTCTATATTGTCATTAGTGTTGGAGTCTTAATTTTATGTCCTGTATTAGTGTTCAATAGTGGTGTGCTACTGTATGTTGGAGTTTGTAATTAGGGTGAAGAGTCAGTGTTGTTCTGTTTATGTATTCACCATTATCGCTGTGTTTGTAAAGGAGTTATCTCCATTGACTCATTGCATCAATAGAAGTATTTTCTTCCTAATTCCCGGTGATTGTTTACTGTTACATTGTTGGGTACCATCAAATTGGTATCAAAGCTTTTGATCCTGAAAGAGTTGTGAATGGTAAGGTCACGCATGGAAGCTAGAGTAGAAGAAAATCGAACAGAGGTTGGGGTAAAATGAGCAACGCATTGGTGGGACTGATAAGCGTCTGGTGGGAGTAGAAAATTCGATTTAGCAATTTAACGTGACACCAATGCAATTTATGGATCGAATGCAGCAACGTTTGAATATGAATGAACGTGTTCAGCACAACAGCGGTGGAGCAAGGGGGAACGGAGTAGATGCTGGCGGTGGAGGTACCGTGACGAACACCGGAGACGAAGAGAGAATGAGAAGAGTGGAGGTTCCGTACTTTGCTGGGGATGATCAATATAGATGGATTTACAAAACGGAGCGTTATTTCCGAATAAACCGGATTTCGGAGGAAGAACAGATAGAGACGACTTTGATTTTCCTGAAAGGTAGGGCCCTGAATTGGTTACAATGGTGGGAACCTCAAAACCTGACCATTAAATGGGACGATTTTCGCTTTGTAGTTTTGCAACGATTCCACTCATCTTTTTCTGGAAACCCATATGAGGCTCTCATGTGCCTTCGACAAAATGGGTCCGTTGCAGAATATCGAGAAAATTTTCAACTGTTATCGGCACCGCTCCACCACGCCGATGAAGAAATTTGCAAGCGGCTTTCCTTAATGGATTGAAGGAGGAGATACGAGTGGAGATCCGTCTGCATAACTTGCGCGACCTAAAATAGGAATGACTCTAGCAACAGAGTCGAAGAGAGGGAGATAGTGTTGGAGAGGTTAGGGACGACGATGGGAAAGGCTGGTAATGGGCTTGGGCCAAATGAAGCCCATTATACACGGACAACATTGCCCAATAGAGCCGTTGGTGCTGAAAATAGGTCTAATACAACAAATGGTAAAGGACGAATTAGGCCTGTAGGAGGTGGGCCGCGTATCATGACCCAAACGAACCGAACCACTGAGGTGGGCTCTCCTCAAACAGCAAACAATGAAAGTGCAGCGTCTAATACAACAAGTAATGGGGCTTCTGTGAATCGAAACCCTAACGCCAATGGAGGAAGCAGAGCGAGCTCGATATAGACGCATGTCACCTGAAGAGCTCATCGATAAGAGACGTCGGAACTTGTGTTATCGTTGAGATGCACCATATTTGCTGGATCATATCTGTCAGAACACCAATCTTAACGTGACGTTGTTGGGGGTTGGTGAATCTGACATCAAAGGGGTAGAAGCTATTGTTACAGAAAATGGGCCAGAGACAAGGGAGGCGCTCCAATTGAGCGTACATAGCATCACGGCTCTGACTTCTAGCAAGTTGCTCAAGTTGTGGGGTGAAATATGTGGCAAAAAAATGGTGTTGATCAATTCGGGTGCGTGGGTGCATCACACAACGTCTTGGCGGATCACTTAGCTTTGGAGTTGGGCATCCCAGTCAACAAGGCATGTGCACACAACGTAGTAGTGGGAGATGGGTACCAGGTCAGCAGTCCAGGGAAATGTCACGGAGTCAAATTGGAGCTACCAGGTATGTCGATTGTTCAGGATTTCTTCCTACTTAGTTTGGGTGAGGAGGAAGTCATCTTGGGTTATGCTTGGCTGGAAGGGTTGGGAGAGATAAGGGCAGATTTTAAGGAGCTCATGTTGAGGATGCCAAGAGAGGGAACAATGGTAGAAATAAAAGAGGACCCCGCTCTGTCTAGAGGAAAAATTTCTTTCAAGGGGTTGGGGAAAGCTACAAGAAAAGAGGCTGAGAAATATTATTTGGAGTTGGGATTTATATCTATGGCTGATGACGGCACACCCAATCTCTCAGAAGCTGTACAAAAATTCTACAGCAATACCCGAAAGTTTTTAAAACACCTTCGGGTCTGCCTCCCACTAGACACTGTGATCATCGCATACTCCTATAAGAAGGAACTAATGTCCCTAACATACGACCTTATCGTTATCCTTATTATCATAAGGAAGAAATTGAGAAATTTGTGAGGGATATGTTAGCAGCAGGGTGGATCCGTCCCAGTACCAACCCCTATTCCAGTACTCTAGTACTGGTTAGAAAGAAAGATGGGAGTTGGCGTTTCTGTGTTGACTATAAGGCACTGAACCATGTTACAATTTTGGATAAGTTCCCATTGCCGGTAATTGATGAGCTTCTGGACGAACTTGGGGATGCTGCAATTTTTTCAAAGCTGGATCTAAAGTCTGGTATCATCAGATAAGAATGAGACCAGAGGATATTGAGAAGATGGCTTTTCGGACTCATGAAGGCCATTATGAATACTTAGTAATGCCATTTGGGTTGCGGAACGCCCCTTCAACGTTCCAATCCTTGATGAATGAAGTCTTTAGGCCTTCTATGCGCAAATATATTCTGGTTTTCTTTGACGACATCCTCATTTACAGCAAGGATGAGCAACAATATCTTACTCAGTTGCAACAGGTGTTGGAAATTCTTGAGAAGAATCATTTTTGTGCAAACCTTAAAAAGTGCAATTTTGTCAAGATTGAATTAGAATATCTTGGTCATATTATCAGTGGGACTAGTGTTCAAGCAGACCCCTCCAAGGTAGAGGCCATTAAAAATTGGCCACAACCAACACTCTTAAAGCATTAAGGGGATTTTTAGGCTTAACGGGGTATTATCAAAGGTTTGTTCGTAGTATGGACACATAGCTAAGTCTTTAACCCAATTGCTTAAAAAAGATAACTTCATTTGGGATGACGCAGAGATGCAAGCTTTTAATAACCTGAAGGCAGCAATAATGAAGTTACCAGACTCAGCTCTACCTGACTTTGTTGAAATTTTTATAGTGGAGACATATGCATCTGGAGTGGGAATGGGTGTTGTTTTGATGCAGAAGGGACGCCCCATAGCCTTTCTGAGTCAACCTTTTACAGACCATGTTAAGAGGGTGTCAGTATACGAGAGAACTTAAAGCCATTATCTTTACGGTGCAAAAATGGCTTCATTACTTGCTGGGGCGTCATTTTATAGTGAGGACAGATCAGCAGAGCTTGAAATATTTAATGGAACAACAGTTATTGGTGGAAGGGCATCAACAATGGATGGCGAAGCTTATGGGGTTTGACTTTAAGGTGCAATATGAACCTGGTAATGAGAACAAGGCAGTAGACGCCTTGTCTAGAGTAATGGAGTATAATGAATTATTTGTCATCTCTAGCCTAATTTTGCAACTTCTGGATGAGGAGGCATTGTCAGATCCATAAACCAAGTTCATTATGACCGATGTCATGCAAATTTCTAGCTCTCGTCCAGGTTATAGAGTGGCCAAGGGATGCCTATGGTTCAAAGATAGGCTAGTGATTCCGCGAGCATCACCACAAATTCTGAAGATTTTGTTTGAGTTTACTCAACACCATGGGGCGGACATTCAGGAGGAATGAGAACGTATAAGAGATTGGCAACTATTTTTAATTGGAAAGGGATGCGAAAAGATGTTGAGAAGTTTGTGCAAGAATGTGGAGTTTGCCAACAACAAAAATATCAAGGTTTGATGCCTGCGGGGTTGCTGCAACCCTTGCCTATACCTGATCAGGTTTGGGAGGATTTATCGATGGATTTTGAGGCTGGTTTACCAAAATCCAAAGGTGCAGACACAATTATGGTGGTGGTGGACCGTCTCACTAAATATGCTCACTTCATTACTCTCACTCATCCATTCACGGCAGAAGATATGGCCTTGCTGTTTATTAAGGACATAATTAGGCTGCATGGGTTTCCCAAGTCTATTGTTTCTGACCGTGACAGAGTATTTGTCAGCAAATTTTGGAGCGAACTATTCAAATTGTCGGGAACAAAATTGAAATTCAGTTCCACTTACCATCCCCAAACGGATGGTCAAACGGAGGTGGTGAACCGAACCTTAGAAACGTATCTACGTTGCGTTGCAAGTGGGCATCCTAAGAGTTAGGCCAAATGGATTCCATGGGATGAATTTTGGTTCAACAGCACTTACAACCGTTCTACCCAAATGACTCCTTTCAAGGCTATGTATGGCAGAGATCCTCCTTCCATTGTCAAATTTGATAAAAGGACAGCTTCGGTAGCAGTAGAGGATCAAACGCAGAGGCTCGAGATTCAGTATTGGTAGATCTGAGACTGAATCTCTGCAAATCCCAAGAGAGAATGAAGAAGCAGGCTAATATTGGTCGAAGGGAGGTTGTCCATGATGTTGGAGAAATGGTTTATCTAAAAATACAGCCCTACAAGTTGAGGTCATTGGCCAAACACTTAAACCAGAAGTTGAATCCTAGGTCCTATGGTCCATTTGAGGTAGAGGAGGGAGTGAGGCCAGTAGCTTACAAGTTAAAACTCCCTAGTTATTCCAAGGTGCACCCAGTGTTCCATGTGTCCTTATAGAAGAAGGTTGTTAACCCAAATGTACTTGTCCTGCAATTGCCAAAGTGTTTATCAGAATGGTTGGAGTTATAGGTCCAACCAGCAGCAATTGTGAATGAGTGTAGATTATTGAATGGTCGCATTAAGGTGTTGGTGCAATGGGATGGCCTTCCTGTATGTGAGTGGTCGTGGGAAGATATGAACGAGTTGCAACAGTTGTTTCCATCTTTTCACCTTGAGGATAAGGTGAATGTTAAAGGGGGGAGTGTTGATGGACCACTAGCTTTGGTATATAGACGCAAGAAGTAGAGGAAGATAGATAAGTGTAAAGAACCAATTATATATCTCAACAATAAGTCAGCCCAAAACCAACATGGACAGCCCAAGACCAATGAAAAGACTAATCAACAGCCCCATTCCAATGAAGAGCATGTAGTGGCTGAAAGAAAGGATACAACAGGGAAAGAAAAGAAAGAGTTTGTTACAAGAAAGGATGACACGTGGCTGGCTCTGAATGGAGAGGAAAATGTGGGTGGTGTAGAGAATGGAGAGTTAGTTATAAGGGAGAGAGAAGGAAACGTGGGGGATATCTGAGAATATTGCAATAGTGGGGTTGGAAAGGGAAGGAGGTGGTCCATTGCCTTGTTGAGGGAGTTCTGATTACTATTATTATTTCTATATTATCATTAGTGTTGGAGTCTTAATTCTATGTCTTGTATTAGTGTTCAATAATGGTGTGCTACTGTATGTTGGAGTCTGTAATTAGGGTGAAGAGTCAGTGTTGTTTTGTTTCTGTATTCACCATTATCGCTGTGTTTGTAAAGGAGTTGTCTCCATTGACTAATTGCATCAATAGAAGTATTTTCTTGCTAATTCTTTGTGATTGTTTACTGTTACATTGCAGGGTACCATCAGATTTCCTCTTTCAGATTAAAATTTAGAGGGAAATCACCCTATCATGAGAACATTAAATCGAATATTTGAGCCTCAGAAAAGCAAACTAGTCACAGAAAGCCAATGAAGATTTTTAATATGCAACGACAATGTAGGGAAAATTATTATTCATTCAAACATGTCTCAATAATAATGTCAATACAATAACTTCTTGTTAAACATAAACAAAGTTGCCCCCATAGCAGATAGGTCATCACAAAGTTTTGGCCAAACTATACCTTAGAAGAGAAAGACCCACAAAGTTCTGGTGCTCTATACCATCTTGTAGCGACATAATCCTGCAAAATGCACCAAAAGAAAGCATTAAAAAACCTCAATGCAACTAACTGAATGTACCAAAACAGTCATAAATTTCATATGCTCTATATGCAATTCAAATTAAATAAACCACATTACCGTCCAAAATATTGTTGTTGGGGCATCATTGAATGCAACTCTTGCCAGTCCAAAATCACAAATTTTGAGTTTGCAGTTTGCATTTGCCAGTATATTCTTGGGCTTCAGATCTCTGTGATATACACTTGCTGCAAACATGCATAAGATCCTTTAGAAGCAATTGGGCACCATATTTTATGAAATACAACAAGGCGTAACAAGAATGCATATAAAGGCCAAAATATGAAAGAGAAAATACCTGTATGCATATATTTCAATGCACGTAGCATCTGATAAAGAAAAAACTGATGGTGTTCACGAGTCAAGTCATCATTAGCTTTGATGACTTGATGGAGATCAGACTCCATGAGCTCAAACACTACATAAATATCTTTGAACTCCCTCTTTGAAGGTGGCAACATGATCCGCTTAATCTCAACAATATCAGGGTGTCTTAAAAGTCTTAGCAACTTGACTTCACGGAGGATTCTAATGGCATCAGAGATATGTTCAAAAATGTCATGAATCTTCTTTATTGCAACTTTTCCCCCGGTGTGTGTGTCAATTGCTGCACAAACAACTCCATAGCTACCCTTCCCAATAACTTCAAGAATCTTGTATCTGTTGGCATCCCCATACTCAGTGAAAAACTCTAACTCCTTAATATCCTGCACATTAATAAATTATGCCAAATTTCATGTCCTGAAAAACTTATTACCAATAATTGAAAATAACCACAATCAACTGGAAAACATATATAAAGGAACCGAATCAAAGTAAGTATAAGTATAAATTTTAACCAAATCTTGCAGCTTTACAGAGCTAGACACAAGGCAGTTTGACCATCATTATTTCACAAATCATCACTCCAAGCAAGATGCCATGATTAACATTGAATCATAAAAACTAGAAATAATTATTTAAAAAAATAAATAAAAAGATTCAAATGGACTCCACAATGTGCAAAAATTCTAACAAAGACGGGAAAAAAAATAATCAAATTCACAGAAAATTCAACGGCAACTGAACAATATCCAGCCATAACATCCACCATTAATCAACAAATTTTGGATTAAATGAAATCAATCCAACAGTGACGCTCAATCAAAATTGAAACCTCCAAACTAAAATCACATAAGAACCACGAGCAACAAAAAGTATGAAACAGAAAACCCTCTACTCAACGTCAATGAACTAGTATGAAAACGTAAAGGAACAATTTTGACAACAAATGCCTCAGCATACTCAGTGTTTGACTGTTACATTCATTATCCCTTTCAAATTATAATTTTTTTTCCCTTTCTCTGCCACCCCAGTTTCCAATTTTCCATTTTTTTTTTCACCCTTTCCAACTCCAAGTGAGTTCATAGCACTGTAACAAACTCTGCAGACAAAAGGGTCAATCCTGAGATCGGATAAAGAAACAACCTTCTTGAGCTGATCTTGCTGCATCTTGTTTTCCTTTGTTTCTTTCTTTCTTTCTTTTTTTCTTCTTTCTGGCAATAGATCAAACAGAAAGCAGTGTCACCAGCTACCTACTGTGTCATACACTTCCCTCACCGACCAGATCGAAGATCAAGCTCCAACTTCAAAATTCAGCAAACAAAAATAAAAAATAGACCGTTTAACCAGCAATTCAAAGCTCCGAAATTGGTGTTCCAATGGAGATGAAGAACAACAAGAAGATGGGGTTGTAGCAGAAGAAGAAAACCTTCACTTCAGAGGATCTGAGCTCAGAGGACGGGGAGAGAGAGAGAGAGAGAGATCCAAAGGAGCAGGAGAGAAGGACAATTGTGAAGGTGGGTCAAATTTTCTGATTATATATTTATTTAATTGTCTTTTTCTTGTAAAAAATTAGGGTCAGTCGGTTCTCATGTTGCTGCTGATGAGAAATGTTGCAGCAAATTTTTAACACTAGGATACACGTGCGTGCGGATCTTATCAAAACAAAAAAAAACAAAAAAAATCCAGGATTCGGACGCGTATCCTGTGTTGCTGCAAATTTTCTCTTCTGCAGTCACATAAGAAGTACTTTCCAAAAAAATTATTGCAAGTATAATACAATTTATATGTATACTTTTTCAGTAATAGCATAGTATATGCCCCCATACATCGTTGAAATAAAATTATCACCACCTACTTCACCTTAGACATATGTAATTTTTTTATCTTGTATATTATGATTCTTCTACATATCCAATTGTGAGATTATGTACTACGTGTATATAATAATTAAATAATTTTTGTATTTTTTTGTATTTACATATATAAAATCATATAGATGAAATGATGGTACGAAATTGGGCAGATAGGCGTGAAAATATATGTTTGATTCTTTTCAGTAGGGGTGTTCGTAGTCTGGATTGGATCAGTTTTGGAAGTAAAAATCATCTGATCCAATCTCTTATGTTTGATTATATAATCTTCCATTCGGTTTGGAATTTTTTTCAAATCCGATCTGATCCAATCCAATTTTTTTCGGTTTGGATTGGATCGGTTTTCGATTTTTTGAAAATCCTAAAATTTATTTCATGATTATTATACAAATAACATATTTTGTATATATTGGCTTTGTAATTTTTTTTTTTTAAATACAAAAGCATTAATAAACTATAAGATAGTTTATTTATGGGGAGCAATGAAATATGAAGCTCTACAAAGATAAAATTTTGTTGATTAGATGTGACTAGATTTTTTCTTGGGCTTAGTTCATGGGTTAATGGGTTTTGGGTTTAGAAATTTTTGGACTATGATTGGGGAAAGACCCAACTAGGTAAAGGGGAATTAATATATTGGATCGGTTTGGATTGGATCGGTTTTCATCAACCCATCCAAAAACCGATCCAATCCAATTAAAATTTACGGTTTTTTTTCAGTTTTTGATTTTTTGATTTATTCGGTTATCGGTTTTTTGGTTTGGTCACCGCGGTTTGAATCGGTTTGGATCGGTTGATGAACACCCCTACCTTTTAGTATCATTTTTAGAAGGAGCTTAAAACTTTAATCTTGAGACCTATCTCAAATCGAACTAATCGCGAAAGGATGAACCGATTAAAATATCTCAAAAAAAAATCATATAGTAAAATGCTCGGTTCTAAGGTGGTGTTTGGTTGGAAGCTTTTCAGCGGATATCTATCTTTTTCAAGTATGGCTTTTAGAAACACCAAGTTTGTTTCAACGTTTTTCACCAAAAACTCATATATCCAATTTGTCTGGATTTATGAGAAACATAGATATCCGCACTGTTTAGAAACCCAATTTGAAGGTGGGATTTTTCGGAAAACCGGTTATCTGGCTTTTAATGCACTGTTGATTTCATAAAGTTACCTAATTTTCTCAGTAAAAATTTTTCCCCCAAACAACTTTTTTTTTACATTTTTCTACCTATCTCACTTTATCTATCTTTCCAATCATTTCTCTATCTTTCTCATTTCCCTACTATTTCAAAAAAAATTCCTGAACCAAACGCCCCCTAAGGGTTTTTTTTTTTTGTAGGTTACAGGGAATATAACACACAACCACACACTCACACACACCCACACCACTAGGCTAGCCCTAGTGGATGGGTTTTTTTTTTCTTACATGATATTACACACACACACCCTATCTATGTGAGTTTCATACTTAAAATATATAAAAATATCATATAAAAAAATATATATATATTTTTCTTACATTATATTTTTATACATTTTAAGTATGAAACTCTTTTTTTAGTTTTCAAATCACTTGAGTTCTTATGTCTCATTTCTTAATTTTTTTAATTAAAGTTTTATAAAATTAAGCCATTATCTTTTATGTCAATTTTTTCTCTCGTGTAATTTTTTTTTTTTACATTTTTTATATTGTGAGATTCCTCATTCAAAATATAAAGATTCTCTTTCATTATAAATTCTTTTGAAATTAGTGTTTTATATATTATAAGAAATAATTTTATCATTTACATACATATAAAAATATATGGAATCTATATTATTTTCTTTCTCTCTCTTCTCTTCATATAAGCTCACATAGATGTTACACATTTTTATATTTATGTAAGAGATAATTTTATTTCTTAATTATAAAATATAAACATTAGTATCAAATTCTTTCCCGTGAACCCGAAACCTTATCCACCGAACTTAAACTTACTTACGCTACCTCTTGTGAGTTCATAAATTGTTTTAATTGAGTTTTTTCTTTTAATAGATGTACTTGAACTACCTACAAAAGTTTATGATTACAAAGTTGTGCAAATATTGTATTTAAATTCTTTTGTATAAGATGGGCTTCTATAAATAATTCAGTTTAATAATGGTGATCTTAAATTTAATTATAAAGATAGGATAAATCTTTTGCATTGTTTTAAGGGTTTGTTTTTTCTGCTGTATATAAGTTATCTGCAGTAAGTTCAATACGACGTCATTTTGAGGTGAAAATCATGGTATTTTTGTAATTTTAATTTATTTCAGGGTTATTATAGTCTATATGATTATAATTTTTAAATCTTTCAATCCCAAAACGACGTAGTTTTGAAAATAAATGCAGATAATTTATCTGTATTAACTGCAAAAATATTTTTCTGTTGTTTTAAACATAGAATTATAGATTAAACTTGGAAAACATATAAATTATTATTTAATTAATTTATCAGAATAAACTTATAGTCATATTATGATTAAATCAAATGTTGTTTAAAAAAATAACCTATTTGCGATTAGACTGATTCAACTTGCCAATCCAATTTGATTTTCAAAATATTAATTTTCGACGAAAAATGTTTCTCATACAATAAGAAACAAAATTATTTTCAAAATTCCAAAATAACTTCATTTTGGAGTTTAAGAAAAAAAATGCATGATATTTTAAAAAATTTATTTTCTCATATATTATGAATTATATTAAAATATCTTGTATTTTTTCTATACCCAAAATTATATCATTTTGGAGCTGTTGAAGATAATTTTATATATTGTAGTAGAAGAAACCCCTAATTTTTATGTTAAAATTCAATTACAATTTTAATTTATATATCATCTACAATCGAATAGAAAAAGTATATATATCTCTAAACGGAGAATAGAGTATCAAATTCCTACTTATCAAAATTGAAAATCATAGGCTCGCAAATATTTACAACGCTTCTAGGGCTCAAATTTTTTTCTATGTTTTACACATAAATATTAAGAAAATATTTAATTAATTTTGAGGGTTGGCTGAGGTAACCATATGAATTCCAGAACGTTTAATTATTATGTCGCTCGATTCGAATTAATCACATGTTTGTGCGAACCACTTTTCTTGTTTGGGTCGAGGGATATGGGAAACCTAAATCACCCGAAAAGGGTAATTAAAATCATAAAATCCAAAAAATAATAATAATATTTTTTTTGAGTAATCTCAAGGTTATCCTCCAGCCATAATCTAAGATTAATCCTCACTCGAGCACTGTCGGATCCTTTCGGGAGCGGCTCTCTCAAATCCTTTTTTTCTATTTCCATGGCTCGAACTCGAAACCTCTGATTAAGGGACTCAGTCTCCTTATCACCTGTGCTAAAGAAGTTTGGTAAAATAATAATAATATTAATTGAGGTGGGATATTCCTACTACTTATTTTTTCTACTACCACTTCACTACCACTTTAATCACAATTGAATTCAAAAGCTATTTTTTTCTCTTTTTCTTCATTCAACTTTTCCTTTAATCAAACGGTGATTAGAGTAGTAGTGGAGTGGTAGTAAAAAAAATAGGTAGTTAGAATATCTCAGCTGGTATTAATTAGTTATGCAAGTTATTTGTTCAGCAAACAACCTCACCTGGTCAACATCTAGATGTTTGACAGTAAACTATTAATATTAACATTGGTTAGATTCAATCCACTCAACCATTTCATTTGTGTTTTTCTTCTAACTTTGGAAGCACGTGTAGGGCAGCTACCATATCGTGCCCCAAAAATGCAGTCTAAAAAGATTTGTTAGACTTGTATAACCACTGGTTCGCAGAAGTTGCTATTACAAAAGATAAAAACAAAATCTGAATATGAATAATTCTTTCATTGATTCTGTACTACTAGAAATGTCATGTACAGTGTGTCATATATAAGGCAATGCCAAAAATCAGCAAAGCAAAGCAAAGGCAAAAAGTAAGGCAAAACAGAATGCCGTTACAACAAACTTGATGAGCTGGCAAAACAGAAAAGAATCTATTATTATTTAAACTAAAAACTATTATTTATAAAAGAAATAAATATATATTGTAATACTCCCCCTCAAGATGGAGAGTGTATATTGAGAACTCCCATCTTGGACAAAAGCTGATGAAAAGGAGCAGGATGCAGAGGTTTAGTGAGCAAGTCTGCAAGCTGTTGAGAACTAGGGATTGGAAAAGTGAGGAGACGGCCTTGAGTGAGCTGATCACGAACTATGTGGCAATCAATATCAATATGCTTCGTTCTTTCGTGAAAGACAGGATTGGCTGCAATATAGAGAGCACCATGGTTGTCACAAAATAGATGAGCTGGAGATGAGGTAGGAACCTGAAAGGCAGTCAGCAAAGAAAAAAGCCATAAAAGTTCACATGTAGCATTAGCCATCGATCTATATTCAGCCTCAGCGGAGGAGCGAGCGACAGTGGTTTGCTTCTTAGACTTCCAAGAGATCAAGGATTGCCCAAGAAAGACACAAAGACCAGATACTGAACGACGGCTATCAGGACATGAAGCCCAATCCGAATCACAAAAAGCATGCAATTGAAGAGAAGATTTAGCAGAAAAGAATATGCCTTGGCCAATTGTAGACTTAAGATAACCAAGAATGCGATATACTGCCTGAAGATGAGGCTGCCGAGGAGCTGAAAGAAATTGACTCAAATGATTCACAGCAAAACAAATATCTGGGCGTGTGATGGTGAGATAAAGTAAACGACCGATCAGCCTACGATAAACAGTAGGATCTTCCAGAAGAGAACCATCATTAGCAGACAAATGGATGTTCGGTTCCATGGGAGTGGAACGAGGCTTGCATCCAATGTACCCGGAATCTTGAAGCAGAGAGAGTGTATACTGCCTTTGACAAAGAGCAATACCAGTAGGGGATCGAGCAACTTCAAGTCCTAGAAAATACTTCAAAGAACCCAAGTTTTTGAGCTTAAAAATACTGTCCAAAGTAATAGTCAGTTGCTGGACCTGATTCATGTTATTAGAAGCAACCAAAATATCATCCACATAGACCAAAATAGCTATAAAAAAATCAGAAGAGCCACGGGTAAAAAGAGAATGATCCGCATGAGATTGGGAAAAACCAAGATCAAGAAGAGTAGAAGAAAATTTAGAAAACCACTGACGAGAAGCCTGTTTTAAACCATAAAGGGATTTGGTCAATCGACACACTGCATCAGAAGGTAGAGATTCTCCTTGTGGTGTATATCCGAGTGGAAGACGCATGTACACTTCCTCATTCAGTTCTCCGTGAAGGAAAGCGTTGTTGACATCCAATTGGATCAAATGCCAATTATGGATGGCGGCAAGAGCAAGCAATAAACGAACAGTCGTGATTTTTGCCACGGGAGAAAAAGTTTCAGTGAAATCAATGCCCTCTTGTTGGTTATACCCTTGAGCAACCAGCCTTGCTTTGTAACGTTCAAGGGATCCATCAGAGCGAAGTTTAACACGGTACACCCACTTACAACCAATTGGATGCTTACCTGGCGGCAAGGAAACAATAACCCATGTGTGATTCTGCTCCAGCGCAAGGAGTTCAGCAGCCATGGCATCACACCATTCAGGTAGTTGAGAGGCCTCACTGTATGAAGGAGGTTCATAATATGTAGAGATGGCATTTATAAAAGCTTTGTGAGAATGGGAAAGCCGAGCAGAAGAAATGTGAGAAGATAATGGGTGTTGAGTAGAAGTAAGGCAGACGTAGTCTTGCAGGTGAGGAGGTGGTTTACGGGTACGATGGCAAGGCTGTGGTTGTGATGCCGAAGGAGTTGTAGTGGTGAGAGAAGGACTAGGAATGGAAGTAAGAGGAGAAGTAGAAGAAGAGGAAGTAGCAAAAGGGAATACAGTCTCATGGAATGTTACATCACGAGAAATAAAAATTTGATTGGAATCAATAGCAAGAAGCTTGTAAGCTTTGTGACCAGGAGGGTAACCGAGGAAGACACAAGGGGTAGCGCAAGAAGAAAATTTGTGACGAGACTTGGGAAGTGTAGAGCTGAAATAGAGACAACCAAAGACACGAAGATGAGAGTAATTAGGAGCTCTGTGTGAAAGAAGCTCAAATGGAGTCTTACCCTGTAAAAGTGGAGAGGGTGTTCTGTTAATTAAATAGACAGCAGTGAGCACACACTCGGACCAGTATGCAAGGGGAAGATGAGACTGAAAATGAAGAGCACGAGCAACGTTCAAAATATGTTGATGCTTTCGCTCAACGACTGAATTTTGTTGTGGACGATCCACACAAGAGTGGAAAACTTGGATTCCCTTTTCTAAAAAATAAGAACTCAAATGCAGTTCCGGTGCATTATCACAACGGAGTGCCTTGATTGAACAATGGTATTGATTGAGCATCAGATTAAAAAAATGAGGGAAAACAGTTGCAAAATCGGATTTCTGAGTGAGGAAATAAACCCAGGTGAAGCGTGTAGCATCATCCACAAGGGTTAAAAAATATTTGGACCCAGAAACATCAGTGGGGTTAAAAGGACCCCATATATCACAATGAATGAGGTCAAATGCATGAGAAGACATATGAGGATGCAAAATGAAAGGTAAACGTTTTTGTTCAGCCAAAGGACAAATCATACAAGGAGAATCAGAAAGAGAGGAATCAGTAAAATGCAAAGCAGGTTTCATTGATTTCAAAACAGAAAAAGATAAATGTCCTAAACGTGAGTGCCATAAAGTAAAATCACCAACAGAAGCGGTGAAACAGGGGGGTGGGGGAACAAGTTCAGGGGGAAAGGGAACAACAGAATTAAAGACATAAAGATTTCCCAAGCGATTAGCAATCCTAATCAGCTTGCCCGTGAGACGATCCTGTAGATGACAAGAAAATTGTGAGAAGTGAGCAACAATTGGAGAATCATGGGTCATGGCACCAATAGAAAGGAGATTAAAAGAAAAAGTAGGAACATGCAGGACATTGATCAAAGTAAGGGAAGAAAGAAGAGGTACAGAACCCATAAAAGAAACAGAAATAGAAACACCATTAGGAAGACAAATCGAAGGAGAAGAGGATTTGGAAGTAGAAGAAAAAATTGAAGAAAAACAAGAAATATGGTGCGTAGCACCTGTATCAAGAACCCAGCAAGAAGATGGAAGAGAAGAAGGAGAAGCCTCACCACTAAAACTCGCGACGGAAGGCGGTGTAAATGTTGAAGATGAAGCTGATGGTGACGGTGGTGTCGGTGAAGGAGAAAAGTTAGGTGGGTTGGTGTGTAGAAGGCTGATGAGCTGGGAATATTGAGTGTGGGTCAAAGGGGGTGGGTTGGACTGATCTGGGAGTGGGGGAAAGGAAAGGGCCGCATGGGATTGGGCCTGGTGCATAGAAGGGTTGGGCCTAGGGGATCTGGGCTTATATCCAGGTGGAAAGCCATGGAGCTTAAAACAACGCTCCTTAATATGGCCATGGATCTGGCAATGGGTGCAAAATGGGCGTGATCGTCGAGGAGCAACGGCGGCGACCATGGAGGCTGAAGACGGCGGCGCTAAAATAGAATCAACAAAAGTCGTGACCGAGCCCAACAAGGGAGTGTCAGGTGTAGCAGGAAAACCATGAGAAATCTGACGTTGGCGTTCCTCCTGGAGAACAAGGAAAAGACGCGCGATAGTGCCGGAAGAGGAGCCATCAATAAGATCTGAGCTCTGATGGAAGCAAAGGATTCATTGAGACCCATGAGAAATTGCATGGTTTGATCCTGTTGCACAGTGTCAAGTACAGTGCGAAAAGCACCACACGTACAGGCTGCCGGCGGGGAAAAATCAGGCAGTTCATCCCATGGGATCTTCATTTTCGTATAGTAAGAATTCACATCCATGGATCCCTGATGAAGAGAGGAGATCTGAAGCTTCAATCGGAAGAGACGAGGGCCATTAGCCTGGAGAAACCGATTGCGTAAATCAGACCAAATTTCATATGCATTAGAGAAATACATAAGACTATCTGCAATTTCCTTGGAAATGGAGTTGAGGATCCATGAGATAACCATTGAATTACAACGGTTCCAGGAACAAAAAAGAAGAGCAGTAGAGATGGGTCGAAGGATCGACGAATCCACGAAGCAAAGCTTGTTTTTGGCTGTGAGAGCAATAGTCATGGCACGACTCCAGGAATTGAAGTTCGCGCCGGTGAGAGGGTGGGCAACAAGAATGAGACCGGGATGATCACCGGTGGTGAGGAAATAGGGAGAGGAAGAATCCTCCATGGGAGAAGGAGTGACATTAGTAGAAGAGCCGGAGGTATTAGTAGAACCTCGAGCCATTAAAATTCATCTGATACCATATTACAAAAGATAAAAACAAAATCTAAATCTGAATAATTCTTTCATTGATTCTGTACTACTAGAAACGTCATGTACAATGTGTCATATATAAGGCAATGCCAAAAATCAGCAAAGCAAAGGAAAGGCAAAAAGTAAGGCAAAACAGAATGCCGTTACAACAAACTTGATGAGCTGTCAAAACAGAAAAGAATCTATTATTACTTAAACTAAAAACTATTATTTATAAAAGAAATAAATGTATATTGTAATAGTTGCGGGTCCAAAATTATATTCTTAATTCTAAATGCAGTTTATCTTGAGTGCAAATTCTTGTTCTTAAAAAACAAGAATAGATACTTTGTCTTGAAATTATTTGTCACGTAATTAACTCTACTACTAGAAACTAAAGTTGTTGGTGAAGGCACACCAATAGTTTTATTAAATCTCACAACACTATTTTTATAAAAAATAAAACAAAACGTTTTGTGTTTATGTTAAAAATAACAAGAGTCGTGGAAATAGCTAAATCGGCTACCAAGAGCTTATGAGTTATATTCTCCAAAAAATAAAAAAAGAGCTTGAGTTATACCGTATTAATTTAAAATTCAATTGATCTTTTGGCATTATGCTTTTGAGAATCAAGGTGACTTGAGTATGAAAGGATAGTATAAAAACATAAATATTGAGAATAGTGTCAAAAACACATCTTTTACATTAGTTTTAGAAGAAAATAAGATATCTTTTTAAATAAGTGGCCTCATTTATTCATAAGTTTATGATTTTTTTTCGTGAGTCTGTAAAAATATTACAAATTTAGGAAGAAAAATTAGAGGTAGGATATTCTTACTACCTATTTTTTCTACTACCACTCCACTACCACTTTAATCACCATTGGATTCAAAAGTTATTTTTTTTTTCTCTCTTCATTCAACTTTTCCTTTAATCAAATGGTGATTAGAGTGGTAGTAAAAAAAATAAGTAGTTAGAATATCCTAGCTCGAAAAATTATAATCTTATGAAAAGTGTATAATACTATCATACTTTCTTTCAAGTGTCAAGGCACGAAAACATTACACACTTCAATGAATTAAAAAGTTACATCACAATATATATATATATATATATATATATATATATATATATATATATATATATATATATATATATATATATATAAAGAGGTAGGATCCTTTTACACTAGTGTCAAATTTCAAATTTGACACCTCATCTGAGAGCCATTAGATCAAAAAAAATCAACGACTCTGATTTGTAAGCATGTAACACCATTGATTTTTTTAATCTAATGGCTATCAGATGAGGTGTCAAATTTAAAATTTGACACTGGTATCAAAAGATCTTACCTCATATATAAAACAACCAATTACAACTATGTCTTACCAGTAAGACATAATTATAATATTAAAATTATTTTCTCTCTCTCCGTCACGTCAGCCAATAGCCTTCTGAGGAGAGAAAAAAATAGCTTTTAAAATTACAACTATATCTTACCTTTAAGACATAGTTGTAATTCGTTGCTGCAAAAAATTTCTTCTCTCATAAGAGGAGAAGTACATTTCCCATATAAGTAATGGGAAAAATATTTCTGCAGTTAATGCAGATAAGTTATCTGCATTTATTCCCAAAAGGACGTCGTTTTGGTATTGAAATCTTAAAAAATTATAAATATAAAGACTATTATAACCCTGAAATAAATTAAAATTACAAAAACACCATGATTTTTGCCCAAAATGACGTTGTATTGGTCTTACTCCAGATAACTTATCTGCAGTAACTGCAGAAAAAAGCGAACCCATAAGTAATATATAAATTAAGGAAAAAAGGTGTGTTCTTTTATAGGATACAACTTGTATCATTTTAGTATGTTTACACTATGTCTTATTGGTAAGACATAATGTTAATACAAAAAGTTATTTTTTTCTCTTCTCAGTCACATCAGTTGATGTGTAAAGTGAAAAAGAAGAAGCAATTTTTCGTATTATAATTATGTCTTACTGGTAAAATATAGTGTAAGACACTAAAAGAACACAAATTGTGTCCTTTAAAAGGACATCCACTGTACTCATAAATTAATGATCATTTAAAAGAATGAGTTTTAAATTTTTATCATTAAGACTATTAAAACTTGGGCTTTAATATTTCTACAGTGAATGTAGATATGTTATCTACATTCACTCCCAAAACGACGTCATTTTGAGTTAAAAATTAAAAAATTATAATAAGAAAGACTATTATAACCCTGAAATAAATTATAATTACAAAAATACCTTGATTTCCGTCCCAAAACGACGTCATTTTGGGTTCAATATAGATAACTTATCTACATTAATTGTAGAAAAGACGAACCCTAAAAATTAATATTATTGTAAAGAACCAATTCAATCCAAAATCTTAAGGTATTTGGTGAGACTATGCTAATGATTTTATATTTCTCTAACACAATCATTTACGCAAGAGTCATTTGTGCTTGAAGCGTTAATATATTGCACATGCCCATTTTTTTTTTGTTTACCTTGTGCTTACTTATAATTACAGTACATAGTGGGGCGGTGAAGATTGAACTCGTGACCACTTGGTCACTCCAGCTCTAATATCATATAAAGAACCATTTCAACCAAAAACCTTAAGGCAATGAATTCATGTGTCCATCTACTTATATGCACTTCACTTAGCTTATTACCACTTAGTCAATTCAACCCAAAACCTTAAGATATTAGACTTCATCACACTTGAATATCCCAACAATATTTTTCTAAAGTGTGAAACTCAAAATTGATATGCTTTCCTTCAACCGAGTACCTCAAGGTCCCAGCACTCAACTCGCCTCTAGCCAAGCACCAAACTAGCTCGAGCCCAATTCGGCTCCGATACCATGTAAAAAATCAATTCAATCCAAAATCTTAAGGCGTTGGGTGAGGCTACATTAATAATTTTATATCTCTAGTGGTTTTTTACTGAGCTAAAGTAAAAAACTGGTCACGAGTTCGATCCCCCCTACTTTTTGGTGAAATTAAATAAGTATAAGGTAAACCAAAAATGAGTGTGTGCTGTGTAGCACAAGGTAGAACAAAAAAATGATTTTGGGTTAAAATTGTTCTTTACAAAATCATTAATGTAACTTCAGTCCCAACGTATTAAGGTTTTGGGTTGAAATGACTCTTTACAATTATATTACTTTTACATATTGTATAATTAATATTGGCTTTAATGTTTCTACAGTGAATGTAGATAAGTTATCTACATTCGCTCCCAAAATTACGTCATTTTAGGTTAAAAATTAAAAAATTATAATGAAAAAGACTATTATAACCTTGAAATAAATTATAATTACAAAAATATCTTGATTTTTCGCCTTAAAACGACGTCGTTTTGGGCTCAATGTAGATAAGTTATCTACATTGACTGTAGAAAAATCGAACTCATTAATATTATATATGGGCAAAAAAGTATCTAACGTTACTTTAGATAACTTTGTCTAATGTTCACTGAAACGACGTCGTTTTGGGTTCAAAAATTAAAAAATTAAAATGATAAAGACTATTATAACTCTGAAATAAATTAAAATTACAAATACATCATGATTTTCGCTCCAAAATAATGTCATTTCTATGAACATTAGAAAAAGTTATTTAAAGTAACTTTAAAAAAACTCAGTATATATATATATATATATATATATATATATATATATATATATGGGAGAAGTTATACTTACTACCTATTTTTCTTACTACCTATTTTTCTTACTACTTGTTACTACTAAATCTTAAATGTTGATTTCCGTCAATCTAATGGTTGTAATTTATGGGATCATATTTATTAATTAATTATTAATTTACAATAAATTAAGTATAACATTTTCATATATATATATATATATATATATATATATATATATATTTAAAATTTTAGTATAGAATTATAGTTCAGAAATATAAATTATTAAAAAGTATCACGGTCACGGCTTGTGATTGTTAATATTTTTATCCATGTTTTATTGAATAGAATGTTCTATTTTATAAATCTTAAGTGTAAAATCCATTAATAATGCCTTTGAAAAATGTTTCATTTTGCTTAATTTTATGTAAAAAGAGCTTTCAAATAAAAAAAAATAGTTTTTACAAGATTTAGGTTTAGATTTATCAAAATATAAAATAAGTTATATAAATACACACTTATCTAGTGATATTATATGTATTTTACCCAGTAATGTTTTTAAGTTAACTAATCAAAAAAAAAATCTCGAGTCTTAAGCTTTCTCTCGGTGCACTATAACGTTTTAATAATTGATAGCAAAATTAATTTTATAAGCTAATGTATTAGAATTTTTCAAATCACTTTAGTTAATAAAATTATAACTTAATTTGCCCTTGGAAACTTTTCCAAATACTCACTTTAATAGTTTATTTTTAAAAAAATTGAATAATAATAATGATAATGATAAAATAAATTTCAAATCTTAAATATGAATCAGTTTTGCGATTAAAGAATGCCGATAAATTTCATTAAAAATTATTTATGAAATTAATTATTTATTTTATAATTTTGAACTAAAAATATCATTTTTAATAAAAAAAATAAAGTCATTATAGTAAACGAAAAAAAAAGGGGGGAATCTAAGTATCTAACATAGTCATAACTCATGAGTGACATCCCTACTTCCCGCAGGCCATATATAATACAAGTGTCAATGAGACAATGAATTAGTATAGAATATATTATGCTAAGTTATGCGCTCTTAGTCGCACTCACACTCCATTTACTATATAAGTCTATATAATCATAAGCACCTAACTTTCTTTGTCCTGTGTCATCGTCTGCTTGCACTTTATATTTTTTTGGGTATAAATTCGGAAGTATCTTGGTTCAACCTCCTTAAGTCAACTTGTCCTTGAAATACAGCCCTGTATTTTATATATACAGTTATAATGAATATAATTAAGAATATGATATCAATTTTATCTTTTATGAAAATTTAAAAAAGTTAAAATTAAGTCTTCTCCGCACCCTTATCAATAGATTAAAAATTCAAAACATAAACAGCCAATTAAGGAAAGATTTATGCACAGTTAATTAATTTAAAATATAAATTTAATTAAAACAACTATACTTTACACTTTCTTTGCATGTTCCTTTTTTTTTATAAACATGTTCCTTTTATTTCTTTTTTATTTTCCAATATTCCAAAGTAGTTAAAATTAAGATTTTAAATCGGAAGGGGAAGAAAAAATTATAAAACAATTGTAACGTAAAAAAATCGTAAAAATATAGAAATATTTGGAATATTAGTAAAATTGTTTTAAGGAAAAAAAATCATAAAAATATAAAATCATAATAATAAATTGATATTTTAATTACCATACTCACTCCAACTTTTCATATTTTGATTTTTTGGGCAGAATAGTTAAAAAAAAAATTGGCATTAGTTTTCTTATGTTATTGCTGATAAATCATGATTCTTGCTGACACAGACATACGTGAGTCCCACGGGAAAAAAAAAGTTTCTGGTGTTACTTTAGACAATTTTGTCTAACGTTCATCGAAACGACGTTGTTTTGGAGTTGAAAAATTAAAAAAATTAGAATGATAAAGACTATTATAACCCTGAAATAAATTAAAATTATAAAAATACCATGATTTCCGTCTCAAAATGACGTCGTTTCGATATTAGATTAAGTTATCTAAAGTAACTTTAGAAAAAACAAATCCTTTAAAAAAATAAAAATAAAGATGGCTCACATTTCAATCTATCAAAAGGAAGGAAAACATTTTTTCCTATTTCAATAATTAACCTGCACACTAGTTTAGTGGGGGTTACTTTCAATGTTCATCATGTTCCGTATATATGAAAAGGAGGTTATTATATTTAATTTTATATATTAAGGAGCATGATATATTTATTATCAAAAATATTTATTATTTTCATAATTAATTTAATCATAATTAATTTTCATCAATATAACAGTTATAATTTATTAAATTTGTTTAAAATTAATTATTAATTAAAAAATATTATCTAATAATTTTCAATAAATTATAATCGTTTAATTAATAAAAATTAACGGTGATTAAATTGATTATAAAGATGATAAACTTTTGTGTTAGTGAATATATCATTCTTATATGTACTATTACTATTACAATTACTGTTATCAAATAAATTTTTGTCTTAATACGAAGAATTTAGGGGAATGGCATATACACATTGAATAATGTTAAATCAGTGGACATAGGTCTCCTACATGGCTTCCTCACCGTTGAATTCTCATTTTCAAGATTCTTAATGATTAGAAGATTGATATATATATATATATATATATATATATATATATATATATATATATATAATATTATATTTACAAACTACACTAAATATGACTGGTTATATTTCAATCAAGAGTGTATGACCGATTATACTTAGTATAATTTATAAAAAAAATTTGTAAACGGATCATTCCCCATATATATATATATATATATATATATATATATATATTAAGTATTTAATATATTAAGGATTTAATATTTTTTATGTTTAAAGAGATTATCTCCTACACATATAAAAAATATGTGAGTTCATGTGGAGTCATATTAGGAGAAAAGAGAAAAATAATTCACTACACTTTTATGTATATAAAAGAAAATTTATCTCCTATAACATAAAAAATATAAAAAAAATTTAAACAAAACTTTTCTTTTATTCCAAAATGTAGTTTGTCTTTCGATTATTATTGCAATTGAATTTTGAGTAATTTATAGTAGATATTATATTTCATTGTTATAAAAACAAATAATAAAAGGGTAAAATCATTTCTGCAGCCGCTTTACGTACAACAATGACATGCGTATGATTATGATTCTCCACATTTAATATTTTCATTTTTTGTATGGTTATGATTTCTCACATTTAATGTTTTCAAGTATATATATGACAAGTGTTTGATTGTTGCACATACATCAGCTGCAGAAATGTAAACCCCTAATAAAAGAAAGAGTTTGATGTTTCTTATGTCATGGGAGATCTATTACACATACTTTATGTGTGTGGGCTCATGAGATCATATAAAAAAGGAAAAAAAATATGGACCTATATACTTTTATGTATGTAAAAAATAAAATTACCTACTATAACATAAAAGACATTAAACCCTATAAGAAATGAAAATTTCTGAGAAAATACATAGAATAACATTAATGAAAAATCATTTTTCTTATCGGTCCACATTTATATGATTTTTGTTTCAAGAAAGTGGAACGATAAGAAATATGGTTTTCCCATTAATATTATTTTATATTATATATATGTATATATATCCACACACTTTATTACTTTAATGTGGTAGCTTTTATTAATTATCTTGAATTGATTCGAGATATGAGATGATACTCCTTGCGACGGGCAAGAGAATATTGTAGTCCATGGTCATAGCTATGGTTCGTCATTCATTTCAAATTCAAAGTGTCGGCATAAAAGACTACTTATGTTTTTCTTTTCCCGAACCAAACAACCTAAAACCAAGAATTAAAATATTACTTATTTTAAAAAATAATAAAAAAGGTAAGTCTTACGTATGAAATATGACTCACTTTAAGTCGTATTTGACATGTATGTCTTTTTTTATGAAATAATAATAATATTAAAAGCATTTTTAAATATAATATTTTAAAAATATATATTAAAAAAAATTCTGACACTAGTTATAAATAATAACTCGCACCAGTGCAGTAGAAAAGCATCATTAACTTGACGTGAGAAATTTTTTTACATCAAATAAATGGTAAGCAATTATTTCACTATATTGTATCATCACATGCTAAAAGGACAAAAGAAGAAAAAGTTTGGGATTCTTTTTCTTGGGAACATTTAGGGTATGATTCCAATAGTGATCATTTCTATATTTAGAATAATAGACAAAGATGAAGACAATGAACTAAACTAGTGCATACTTTAACACAATCTTAAGAAATAAACAGACAAATTTTGCAAATAAAATTATCCTACATTTTCTCTCCCTCTCTCTCTCTCTTTCTGGTTAGTTGGAAACGAAAGGGTAACTTACTATCCCTTTCAGTAACCTTTCAAATTTACAATCAATTGGCATGCCTTTCATTGTCATCTCCTTTATGCACTTGTGCTTGTGTTGTGATCCCAAGTCATTTGGTATCTCTAACCATATCAAATTTGGGGCAACTACAACCAGTTGTCCTATGCATATAAATCTCTATTTTTCTATTGATGCAGAGCTTCAAGTTTTGATTATTACGATTCGTTGGACCACTTGATTATGTTCTATTATATGGTGGCACAGCATGCTTCGCTGTTCACATTACAACCTCTATATTTGCTAGGATGACAACATAACAACGGATTATTTCACAAACTTGAGTTATGTTTGCAGAAAGAGTAGAATATATTCGAATTTAAAAATCAAATGAGTTTTTGAATACAAAAAGATTAAAAAAAAATAAAAAAATAAATCAAATGATTATTCTTGAAACGTTAAAGTTCTAAAATGACAAAGCCCAAATGCTCCAATTGATCGACAAAAGTGGGTCGAAGCCCAAATGGAAGTGACATATTTATGAATAGACTTACCTAACAATAAATTATAAGGCTTTTATTTGAATGCTTTTACATTTCCTCCTCTATCAAGAAAAATATTTTAAACTTTAGAAAAATAAACTTTTCATTAACTTTCTAAGGTAATTTTTTTTTTATTTTGCTACAAAATTGGTGGCTAGATTCTTCACATTTGGGAAATACTTGAAGTTTTGATACGAACTAACCTAATTTTCCATGTAGTTTTGTTTTGTTTTGTTTTTTTGAGAAGAAAAACTATAAGACATAATGCAACATGTAAAATTAACATCTTATGTGAAGCATTATTGTTCGAGATCATAATGAGACAAACTATATACTAATTTTATGATAAAAGGGTACTTTGCTCCCTAAACTATATATCAATTTGGTCCTTTAAGTGAGAATCACTAACCAATGCAGTTATCGTTAGCAATTCCTTTATCACTAATAGTGAACGCAATAGTAAAGGTATATTTTAAGATTGGGGGAAGGGTGGGGAGGAATATATCATTGACGAAAAATTAATCCAAGAAATTAGGATGAGAAACATGTATGTCTTGAGGGTCTGGATAAATCTCTTCACACTACAAGAAAAAATCTTATCAGTGACAAAATTTTATGAAATTTCGTCACTAATTCCTACGTCACAAGTAAATTTCGTCACAAATTTCTGTGTCGCAAATGTATTTGTGACGAAATTTGATTATTTGTGTCGAAAATTATCATTTGTGACAATATTTGTGACGAAAAAATTTCGTCACAAATAAACTTTTTTCTTGTAGTGTCATTTTCTTTGTGGAACATTGGCAACAAATTGAAGATATGTTGCTTTCCACATTCATTTGGGTTTAGGGTATGTGTTACATATAGGTATGCATTATGAGTTTACCATTTAAAGAGAGGGTTCACTTGGAGTTTTAACATGGTGGTAGGGTACACTTAGTGTTTCAGGTACGTATGTGCTATCCATAACGGTTGGTTTTTATTTATAAAAGTTGGGATATATTTTTTTTATGTTGTAGGAAAAAAATTATTTCATGTTGTAGAAATAAAAGTATAAATGGGACCTACAGGTAAGAGGAGAAAGAAAAAAGAGTGATGAGACTCAACTCTTTTGTGTGTGTAGGAAAGTTGTTTATCTCATGTAAAATGAGATAAACATAACCCATAAAAGTTATGCATGTTTGTTTAGTGTAAGGTATAGATAAGGTTTGTGGCCCTGCCTCTTATTTCCATTTTATAAAGCTATACAGGAGGTGTGAATATGACAAGTTGTATAGATGTTAGAGAAGTACATAAACCACTGATGGACCTTCATTTAATAACTTAAGTTTTTGGGTTAAATTGGTTCTTTACATAGTATCAGAGCCTCATGTCCCGAGTTCGATCCTCTCTATCCCCATTTTCTGTGAATTTCTTAGCACAGGTAGACTTGACCTGATGCATCATCCACCCTTTAAACTCAACAGACTTTTGTGTGAGAGGGTGTGTTAGAGTATTATATAAACCGTTAAAGAGGCTCTCAGCTAACAGCTTAAGCTTTTGGGTTGAATTGGTTCTTTACATGGTATTAGAGCCTCGGTGTCACGGGTTCAATATTCACCGCCCCCACTTTCTCTTGTGGAGTTTCTTAGCACAGGTAGGCTGAGGCTGATACATCATCCATCCTTTAAGCCCAATGGACTCTTGTGTGAGAGGGCATGAATGTAGCCTCACACATTAAATTGAACTATTGGGTTAAATTGGTTCTTTACATATGGTATCAAAGCCTCGGTGTCCGGGGTTTGATCCTTGCTGCCTCCTATTTTCTTTGTGGAATTTTTTAGTACAGGTAGGCTAGGCCTGATACATCATCCATCTTTCAAGCCCAATGGGCTCTCTTATGAGAGGACCTGTTAGAGAAATATAAAACCATTAATGTAGCCTCACCTAATAGCTTAAGCTTTTGGGTTGAATTGATTTTTTACAGGGTATCAGAGCCTCGTGTCTCAGGTTCGATCCTCACTGCCCCCCAGTTTCTCTTGTGTAATTTCTTAGCATAGGTAGGTGGGCCTATGTATTATCCATCCTTTATGTCCAGTGGACTCTCATGTGAGGGGGCATGTTAGAGAAGTACATAAACCATTGATGGGTCTTCACTTAACAACTTAAGCTTTTGGGTTGAATTGATTCTTTACAATAGACTTGTGAGGCATTATGGTATAAGGTGAATGACATGTCTTTGAAGGATGGCCCTATGCAGTTGAGAGATGATGGAGTTGTTATGGATCGAGATGGAATAAATAGGCATGAAGCATGGCCTAGTGGAGTTGTATGGGGTTAATACTCACAATGATAACTATGAGGGAAATGATAATAAATTTGCATAGGTGGATGCGAAGAAAGAAGCTGATAAATATTGATGAGATCAGATTTTGAGACTTTGCAGAAGTTCACATGAGTTTAAATTTCTATTGAGCTAGTCACAACCCATCAACATGAGTTTGATGCTAAAGTTTATCTTTGAAAATTGAAATCTCATAAGGAAAAAAGAACACATTATGATAAATCTATAAAGGGAAAAAAGGTGCAAACTAATTCAACGCTAAGAGCGAAAAAGGGACCAAGAAAGAAAATTAGTGTTTTAGTTATTAATGAGCCTGAATTTCATGTTAGTGAGGAAAGTGAAACTGACTCAATGCAGCTTGACCAATGCAAGGGTGGAAGCAATCAATAGAGGAACCAGAAGAAAGGGATAAATGGGGAATTATTTGATGAAGAGTACGAATCTGATTCCCTTAAGAGTATAGATAGTCAAAAATATGAGGATGGTGTGAAGATGCAACCTTCTAAATGCCAAAGTTTATGGTAGACTATAAGTACGCACTAGGGACCTTGTTTGTAACCAAACAAGACTTAAAATATGTCATAAGAAATTATTCAACACACTCAAGGAGAAAATAAGTTTAGGAAGAATGAGGAAAGAAGGATATGGATTGTATGCAAAAAAGGATTTAAATAGGATACCTTCGCTAAAAGGCATCCAATGAGGACACTTGGTAGTTGAGGAAGCTGATGAACAAGTATTCATATAACAAATAATAAAGATTACAAAGACGAGTTCCAAGTGATTTAATAAGAAACTACATACTAAGGTTAAAGAGAATCCTACGAAGTAGGGTAAGATAAGAAAAAAAGGCTTCATTCTCAAGTGTAGGAAATATGGCAAAGCAAGGCACACTAAGTCAACATGTAAGGGACCTCTTAATGATTTTCAACCATCTAGAACTGTTACTTAGTTGATGGATTGGGAAGGACAAAATAGGAAATAATGAAATATAAAACATAATTGAATGCTGAGTTGGGAAGGAATAGTGGGAGGTAGTTGAATTGAATATTGAGGTGGTTATATAGCATAAAAAAAGAAAGGGGGTAAGGACGCACGAATGAAGCCATTTTCTAAGTGGGTATTTGGGATCTCTTAAGAACTTAGGTTGTTGGTTCTAAAGAGTGAGCTTGGGAGGGTCTTTTAGTGTCTTGTTTAATATTTTATTTTGCTTCGTAGTTCATCAATTCTATAGTGTCATATCTAGTTGTAATTGTTATTTCTGTTTATAGAATGATTATTATTGTCTTTGTTATCTTTGTTTCAATATTTTGTCATTGTGTGAGTGGTTTGTTGTGAATTGAGATATTGGTTTCATCAATTTGGTATCAGAGCACTTCCGAATCAAGGGAAGTTTCTAATTCAGATCTTTAAGGAAGTGAAAACCATAGGAGATCTTAGAGCTTTAGAGAAAGTTAGCATGTCTGAGGTCACAACAATGATATGAAAAATGTTGAAAATCTTATATGCATTAGTAAAGAATGAGACTCCAAACGTTTAAGTAAAAAAGAAGCACATTTCCAATAGCAATGTTCTGGCAGAGAAGCATCAAGAAGAGGCAGAAACTAAAGAATATGAGAAATACAAAAAAGAAGAAAAAACAAAGGTTGAAGAAGAAGAACAACAAGAAATAAAAAAAGTATATCAGTCTCATAATTTGTCTCGCGGGTCAGAGAAGATCTTGTAGGATTTTATTATCAAAATTTCTTATGATTGAAATCATTATCCAAATTACACTACAATTGGTAACCCAAAGGACCTCCAACAATTCCTCTTTCCCCTAATTTCTACTACTGAGTTCTTTCCTCATTCCTATCTTCCACGTAATGTTGCTACTTTTACCCTTGATATTTTGTTATTATATTTTGTTACTCGCTTTATCTCTCCTCTAACTAACATTTGGCCTACTTGTCATAGCCCAACAACTCCCCCTTTAAGGCTCACCTTGTCCTTAAGGGGAAGAAATAGACCATAATTGAGTGTGAGATAACTTGTCATCTGGGTCCCATTGCATGAAGGATAATACTTTGTTTTCAGTGGCATTTCTACCTACAAAATAGAGTCTATTGGAGGCTCCATTAACCTTGATGTGTTTCAGCCATATGGAGGAAAATTTCACTCATGTTGTATCCCTTTTAGTTGATCCACTGATTGTTCCCCATGTGGTTTATTTTTAGCACCAACTCAAATTTAATCACTTCAAGCTTTGGGCCTTGGTCCAACGGAATTGGTAGAGTTATCTTAATAGGTTGGATAGAACCCATCTTGTTTTTTTCCTAACACACATTTCTTTGGTCTGGGCCCATTGGGTTAAAAAATTGACCCAGCATTTTTTGTAATACCCATTCTGCCTCTAATTTCTTCCTCTCCCTTTCATGTCGTCGTTAACGCTAATTTGCTTCTTCTCCCTTGATTTCTTCTATTCTTCTTCTTCCTCCCCCTCTTTCTTCTTCTATTTTTTCTTCCTCTTCCTCTTTTTTTTCCTTTTTCTTCCTCTACGTCTGCTTCTATCTTTTCTTCTCCTTCTTCTTTTACTACAGCTTTTATTTCTACTTTTGCATTTGCTTCATCTTCTTCATCCCTTACCTCTTCTTGATCGTTCCTTGATTAAGTATTGTCATCACCGTCATGCTTTTTCTTGGCTTATAAAGTTAGAGCCCCTTTCTTCTCTTCCCACGCATCTATAATCCTTATCATTTTTTGCATAAACTCCTTGAACTTTAATGTGTTTGCCTTCTCCCAAGCTTTAAGATTCTCTCCCATGATTGTCATTTCTTCACAAATTTGGACCAGTAAGCACCTCTAGATTGAATAAATATTTGGTGCTACTGTTGCACCTAGATTCAGTGCATCCCACCAATGGAAGCATTACACATCACGGGAGAAAGAGAGAACTTGGCAGAGGAGAGAGAATTTTAACTGACATGTAATATTTCTATTGATGGGATGCATTGAATCTTTGGTACAATAGTAGCACCAAAGATTTATTCCTCCAGATTAAAGATGCTCTAATACCAAATTGAGGGAACCCAATTTATGAAACTTGAATTAACAGAAATGGAAAATGTAGACAAGCTCCTCACAACTACCAAATAATAGAAAAATCACAAAACAAAGGCTGAAGACAACCTTCAAAATTACACTACAATTTACAACCGAGAGGATCTCCAACAATTTCTCTTTCCCCTAATTTCCACTACTGAGTTCTTTCCTTTTTTCCTATCTTCCACGTATTGTTCCTACTTATACCCTTAATATTCTTTTATTACATTCTGTTACTTCCTTTATCTCTTCTCTAATTAACTCTGAGCCACTTGTATAGCCTAACAATAACACTCAGCCATCTCAAACCTCTTAGCTGATTCAACTAATTATAATGCTCTATAGGCCTCATTGTGCCAATCTATGGCTAATACCATCCAAGAAAGGAGTAAGGTTGGTTTATTGTGTTTATTGTTATGGTTGGGGTTGACTTATTAACGTTTGGTATATTAATTATGTTTATTGATGGTGCTGATTATTTATGTATTTATTTATTTATTTATATTTTTGTGGTCTTAAATGCTTCCAATAAGAAGGCCAAGATATGTAGCCAAAAAAGAATGGTAACCACCTATGGGCACCCACCCTATATTATAATAACCCTAAATTCTAAAATATGAAATTGCATTGGATTAATTATTTAAGCATGCATAATGAAGATTAATTAAGTGAGAGAGGCCTAATTAAATGAAATAAATGTGAAGTGAGACTTATGAAGGAAGATACTCAATTAGAGAGGTTAAGTGTGGGCAAGTGAGAAAATGAAAAATATGTTAAAAATACTTGTCAGCCACTCATCATTGATGTGTTCGCTGAAGCAAGCGTTGGAATTGCTCGCTGGTGTATCTCGCTGAAGCAAGGACCCAAGCGAGCAGACGCGTGTTTTGTTAAAATTGGATGAAATAAGACATGTTATTGTATCATCTTCCCCAACAAACTGAGGCAGCCATTTTTAGGGAAGGGAATAACCTAGAAAAACCTAAAGTGAGCTAGAGTGGATGAATCAACTTAGTTCCAACTTCAGATATGTTTGGAATCACTTGGAGAACTTAACCCACCAAAGAAACCCTATCAAAAACCATTGTGTAGGGAGAAATCCACATGGGAAAGTGGCAAAATTTTGGGCATTCATGAACTTGGAGGAGAATTTCGCTTGCATTGGAGCTTGAAAGGCATTCCTAGGTGTATTCTGGGAACATTTATGGTAAGGCCTTCTCATTCTCTTTAAGTTTCAAGACATTTGAATTTCTAGGTTTTTATTTGGAAATGTGACTTGAATGATGATCTTTATGAATTAGGCTTAACTAGTGTTGGAAAAAATGCTTGGGAGATGATTTAAACAGTAGAAATGTATTGAAAAAGTTATTTGAACCAATTACGTGATTTTGGAATTTCATGCCATAGGCACTATGATTACTTTTGTTTCAAGTAATGTTGGATGTGTGGATATTGAATATGTTCATGTGTGTTTTTAGGTTGGAAACAAGTGGGCATTTGATTGATCAAGCATTGGAGGAGCCAATAGAGCTTGATTTGGTTACTTGAATGAGTTCAAGTATAGGTAAGTTCACGACTTTTATGATTGGTTGTGAATTGCCTATGTTGTGGTGGATATAGATATATTCGAGTGTTTGCATTTTGATTAATTTCAAACTTACCATGTGAACAAGTATTGTTCATAGCAAATTGTTTTGTTGTACATTGGATATTAAACAAAGGATTGAAGGGAATTTCTTGTGTAAGGAATTTTGGTGCTTGAAGCAAGCATTTGGTTTGAGGCTTTGGAGGTAACTTTTGAACCTTGAGATTTATCCCTTGATTGTTCCACCAAGACCGTGTAGGTGTTGGTTTATATGGTTGATGTAAATGCAATGAATTGAATGTAATGTAATGCATGTTATATAATGTTTGTTGTGTGTTGTAAGAGGTATTCTTACATGGGTATGTGGCAAGGCAGACTTTGCGATACTATATGTTGCATGTTATGTAATTCATACACTGTTTTTTGACCTTAGGATTATTTGTCTAGAGCGTCCCGTCGACGATATGTTTACCAGGAGGGATTGCTAGGATGCTATCGTTTGTATTCTGAGGATGATGTGAGGCACTAGCAGAAATATTAGACAGTTCTTTTACACATTTTGCATGCATATATACATACATGATTATATTGTTTATTGTTTATTTCCTGAAGTGAACTTTGGGGGTGGAGGAATCCTTCAAGGACCTTTAGTTTGCTGATATGTTTATCTCACCCCGCGTTTTGCGACCCCCTTTCAGGTACGAATGATATTGGAGCATCTATTGGCAATAGGCCACAGTAGATTGCATGATGATATATTTTGAGATATCCTATGTATATGTTAGATGAACATGTATAAGATTTACATTTTGTAGCTCATTGATATATCATGATGTATTTTGGTGGACTTAGCCTATGATCATTCTCCTTTAGCATCCTCATATTGTTGGATGGAGCCAAGGACCTTGATCATAGTTATTTTGTGTAGCTAAGTTCTAATATGTATATTTGAGTTGTTTGATGTACTTGGACATTATATAATCATTGACTATATGCATATATAATGGAAGGGCATGGATGCCTATTTTGCATGTTTAGAGGTCCATTACATATGTACCTAACTATTATCTTGTTGACAATGTATATGAATTATGCATGATTATCAATGAGTCTTGTAGATTAAGTTAAGGATACATAACTTGTAAACCAAGTAAAGACAAGAAAGTGTCATGAATTAGTGTAAATTGTTGATGATGTTAGAGCACCCTAGTTTGTTGGGCTATGGGTTTCCTTTCCATTTCTATTAGGTACCCAAGTGGTGTGCCAAGTACATGAGGAAAAATCCTTGAAACAGATGGATTATGTAAAAAATTGGGCTATGCTCACTGGCGTGCTTGCTTTAGCGAGGAGGATAGTGAGCTAATTAAATTGGAGACAGAAGCTGATTCGAAGCAGGGGATTTCTCGCTATAGTGCTCGCTTGAGTGAGCTGTTGAGCGAGCAAGCTCGCTGTTGACCTCGCTTCAGCGAGCATGGCTACAATGAAACAAAGTACCTGGGCAGTAGCTACTACCTGGGGAATTAAATTTCTCGCTGCAATGCTTGTTTCAGCGAGCAATGTAGTGAGCTGAAGCAAATTGCTCGCTGAGGAGCTCACTTCAGCGAGCTGCCCGGTTTGATAAAAATGAAAATAGTGTTATGGGGTGTATGGGAACCCTATAGTTGTGTCTAACAAGACTAGTATGATATGTTTAAGCTAAATTTAATTATTTCGCAAAGTCATTGTGCTACAATTGCAATTTCAGATTATTTTGAATACGTATTTTAAATGGAACGTTCAATGTTTAAAAAGAAAAAGTTTAGCTGTACTTTTAATTGAATTGTTGTGATTGTAACTGCACTTAATATTATACGTAATGATAACACACTGGTACGTAACATGGTGTTACATATATGCTCAATAAAATACAAGTTGACAACCACCAATAGAAAGAACCAGAAGAAATCGTTAGAGATACAGTAAAATATGGTCAATAGAGTACTCAACCTGCTGAAATTTCACAAGAGATAATAACTTATTTTTTGTCGTTTTGGATTCGTCAATGGAGATAGTGACATGTTAATGGTAATGTTTTTTTTTAGTTACCCGACCATAATTACCTCTTTAAGGTAGTCGGCTTTCCCCAGTATCTCCACAAATTTTGACTCTTCTAGCCGGCTATGAGACTAATTCGGAATGCGGGATGAGTCAGGATAAAAATATTTAAGCCCCTCCTAAAGGTGGCATTTGAGAATCGAACCCTTTCCTTTTCACTACGCAGCTAGTAAAATTGTGATGGCAAAAAAAACCTAATATATTTTTATGGTGCTTTTTTAGGGTATTGTCATTTTGGTCTCAATAGAAATCGTAAATTGTGTAGGCAGCAAAATGATTTTGTTGAAATAATGTTGGACAAATTGTATATTGGTAGCAGCCATTTTATAACACTCAATTTGGAGTAAATGAAATATGGCATTACCAATTTTGTTTGACAGATCATTTTCAAGTTATACTTGTTAGTTATCTAATTTAAGCCATTTGGTCCCTTACCTTCCGCTTTCTATTTTTGTTCTTTACTCTTGTTTTATGTTTGTATTTGGCCCCTTTTTAATTCGTTTTCAATTTAGTCCCTTATTTTGATTTCATTTGTAATTAGGTCCCTTTATCATCATATAAAATTGGACAATGGTCAGTTGTACATAACATGCTCATAACACAATTGAATTATATAATTGTTACTTACGCAATGGCCATTTACATAACCAAAATCAATCACCAAATAGCCATTTATAGACTATTATCACATTGATTCTCAACATTGCACTACTATGTACTTCCCACATTCTACCTAATGCCCTCTACCTTTCTACATGCCACCGCAATTGCAGCATTGGATCACAAGATTGCAAGGCTACCATAACTCAACCACATATAATCGAACAAGGCATCCATTACAAGCAAATGCAGAATAAGCCATGTTAAATCACATTCCATATTTTCGCTCTAACTTTTCTATAAGCATAGAAGTTAGAGGTTTGGTGTGCCCTATGTTAAGACATATTACCAATTTAATTCTTTTATCAAATTATTTATCAATTATTTACCAATTTAATGCGAATGAAACACACATAAGAAGTATATGCACATTTTATGCAAAAGCCAAAACATGCATGCCACATGTCGCACTCTACAAGATGCGTACGAGGTACGTGCCCAACTTGAATGCGCATCGCAAGGATGCACATATTATATTGCGCTAATTTTTGCATAAGTCGCGCATGGAAGTGACGCGCCACTTAATCATGCATACTCCCGATACGTATTTCACTCGCATTAGATATATAAATAATTTATCAAAATAATTAAACTAATGATATATTTGCATTTTTTATCAGAAGGATCAAAAAGCCTAAGCCAATTGCTAGACAAAGTTCTATTAACTTTTTGTTTCAAATATATGGTAATTCACGTGAGAATTGTCGTCCCATCCATGAAGATAATAAAAATTACTATTACCACAAGAAGGTGAAGTTCAATTATTTGTAACCAATTATTGGTCTTGTGACAACACCATTAGGCAACCACGAATACAAAGGTGTGTAGAAAATATTAAAAATAATTGGGAGAATTTCATTTGAATTCGTTTTAACAAGTTGTCAATTCAAGCAGTAGAATATATTTGAACTTGGATGAAAAATGGTTATGAACTGCACCAGAAAGAGGCATTAATTATGAGCATAAGCTATGTCATACTGATATCATGTTCATGTGTATTGCTAGTTGTGATAGTGCATGATTCTATATCTGTCATTCAGCCAAATGTGTTGAGTATGACTCATACTTCATATTTAGATGATTATCTTTATTGACGGAGTCGACAAGAAGCCAATTGGGTCCTACGCTTTTCTGTTTTCAATTTGTGTGTTGTGTCAAAGAGTCTATTCCAACAGCATGTTCAGTCTTCCATGACAATCCTTTCCAGTAATACAAACAGCTTAGTTACCCTATCCTTTTTTCTGTAGGTATAACAGCTGAAAACCGAATAATCAATCACCTTTAATTTTTTTCAGCTCAAAATTGTACAATTATGCTTTTTATGGTGCCCCAATATTGTCTTCCTTTTTCACTTTTGGCTGATCATTAATTGGATCAATGCAATCTTTTGGTGCGTTAACATTTCAAAAGACTTCAAAGTTAATCAATGTTCTTTTGCCCTACACTCTGCAAGATGCCAAACTTGGTATGTGAAGATGTTCAATTATAAGGACTAGAATCAGATACTCTTTTCTTTTTCTCTTTTTCTTTTTCCGAGGTCATATCACTTTTCAGTCTACTAACGGACGTAGTTGTCTTGACAATTAATTTTATTTTATGTTAAGGATTTCTAGAAAATTGATCGGTGGAAATTCCAGAATGATTCGAGATTGTTTGATTCTGTTCTTTTCTTTTCTTTTTGAAAAATAAAATAAAAAAAGTTAATAAAAAAATTTAGAATTATTTTACAAAATAAAAATAGAAAAAAAAAATTCTTTCATTTATTTTATTTTGGGAATAAGTGTTGAAAACTTGAGTATGCTCTGGTGCTAACCATGGTGATGGTAGCTAAAAACAATAAAACCTTAAAGTGGGACTAGAGAATCCACTAAAAATAATAAAACAAAAACAGCTAAAATGTGCTCTTATTTTATTTTTATTCTAAAAACAAGTTTTAACATTCAGATAGAAAATAATAGGGGTGGCAATACGGGTCAACCCGACAGGACACGTACACTATTCGACACGACACGTTTTGTAAATGGGTCAAAAAATACGAATCCGGACACGGCCCGTTGCAGGTCACGGGTCGACACGACACGACTCGCAAAATTTGAAATTTAAAAAAAAGTGAGATTTTTTAAAAAATAAATAAATTTAAAAAAATAACAAAAATAAACTAGCTTCTGTTTTTTTGAGAAAATTACAAAAATAAATGAATAAAAATAAAAATATATAAATAATAATGACTATATATAACAATATATAAATGAATAAAAATAATTAAAATTACAAAAATAACCATGTACGGGTTGACACGCGAATCCGCGGATTGACCCGTGACCCGTCACGAATAAAAATGTGTCACATTTATGCAACCCGTACACGACCCGTTCCTACCCGTGGGTTGACACGGCACACATTTTGACGGATCGAGTCACGGGTCAACCCGCGGGTAATACTTGTATTGCCACCCTAGAAAATAGATACCCAAACAGGTTTTATTTCCTGCTTCCATATTCTTGAGAGCGTAAAATTGTTATCTATAATTGAAATGAAACAAGCCCTTCATGTCTGATATTTCCATCCAATCACGTGCTCAAACTAGCTAATTTGACTTGTTAGGTATAAAAAGCAATGACATGATAATTTCAGATCGCTTTCTTTCTTGTGCTAATAGTACTCCTTAGAATCCATAAAACACTATGTTAAATGTTATATAACTTTACAAAAGTATGTTTCAAATCAATGTTATCTAGATCCACTGAAAAGGTTCAACATGCTAATAAAAGTTGTGCATATAGGCTTCCAAGCCAAACAAATAAATAATATATTGTGAGGTAAGCAAGCTAGTTAAAGTATATAAACTATATCATACTATCATTCAGGGATGGATATCTTATTAATATATTAAGCGCTTAACATTTCTGCAGCCGCCGTAAATAACACTCTCTACAGCTGACACAGAAAAGTGGACCCCACGCCGTTTTTAAAAAGAAAACAAGGATCCAGCGCCGTATCCTAGAATTCGGACGCGGATCCTGACTAGCTGTAGGTGCAGCGGCTGCAGAAATCATTTTGTCATATATTAATTACATGATATTAAAGCAGTAACGAGAGATCAATCCTACTGTTTCTTATGAACTACTGGTACTGGGAATAAAGTTCTATTCCAATTTCATGATGTGCTGAAGGAACTAAAACATAAACTCCTTCTCTAACATTTCTGTTTCACGTGTCCAGGAAAATGCTCAAATACGCCAAGGCTTACTTGAATAATGTTCTCTGTTAGGAACAGTGTGAGTAGAATATTTAATCTTATTCTAAGTCCTTTTAAGATTGATTTTTCAATGGATTATGACATCAATTCACAAACATAGAATGGAAAACTTAACATCCAAAGGAAAACTCAACGATTTCCTTGTATATCTGATTTCAACTTTCGCTGTGGAATTGAGTTACCGATAGGATTAGGCCCTGAATGTACTTCATGCAATGCTTTTCTTTGAACATGATCTCTCTCAGCTCCTCTTGACTGACATGAGAAAAAAAATGATAAGAAGGACTTAGCAGTGATTAATTGATTATACATCATATGAAAAATAAGATTGTATACTCACCATGTCTTGATGATCTTTTGCTGCTTCGGTGACTTGATGAATCACTGTTCTCATGTACAAGCTTGAATATGGGAAGAAATGGGATACTAGAAGAATTATTAGAAACCATGGAGAAAAATTCATAGTTTTTGTTTCACGAAAGAGGTAGACATGGAAGTTTAGTGAAAAAGAATAAGTGACGGCAATTTAAGGGAAAGCACATGTTTTAAACTATACAAAAAGGAGAAATTCATATGGTGCGAGAGTACTAAACCAGTCATTAAAAACATAAAAATATACCAAACATGCCATTGGATAAAGTTTGAAGACTAAATCTTATCTGTTTACTAGGGTATATAAGTATTTTTCTACAATTTGGGGGGTTCTTGTTTTTAGACAGTGGGAGAACAATTGGATAATTGGTTTAAGTTTTTTATGCCTGCTTTGTTTGTCCTATTTCAGTTAACTTTCCTTGCACAGAGTAATTTACAGTACTCCTGTTGTGTATACTTCATCCACTTAAAATTATGAACACATGGAATCACATGGCATAAAAAATGGAAGTGTAAGGAGTAAATTCAGTTAAATGGGTCATTTGTTTCTAATTTAAGTGGAGTATATATATGGGAGTACTGAAATTTTTCCATTACACCGCTGTAATGTCACCAAATTATATGGGGTGTTTTTCCTAGGTGTATGGCATAGATATTCTTGCAAAACTTGACTAACTTGTATTGAAACAGAATTGAACACTAGTCGAATATGAAAGACGCTTACTTCTTGCTTAATGTATATATTGCAAATTTGATTCAAAACATAAGCAGAACCCCAGTTATTGTATTTTGCCTTTTGAAAGGATTATGTTTTTGCTTGTAGAAATTATTGAAATTGAGGTTTATATTTGTCATCTGATTAGAAGATAATTTACAATGATAGAGTACAGTAACTGCATCGTCTCCATTTTGAACATTGTCTGAATTGGGAAAGATATACTGATATCCAAAGACAACGCATGCATTGTGTCTGGTAAAAAAAAATTAATCAGCGGAAAAAAACTTTGCTATCTCCTTCTGGAAAGTGACCCTGTTGATCTATTACATTGACTTATTCAATATGTATCATTGGCCTACTCTAAATATATATTTGCTTCTTGTACCTGACGAGATAAGAAAATCAGCTCCATCCCAACCAGACAAGGTGTACAATATTTTAAGGAAGTTTCTCGACTCTGCCATTTTTTTTGTGTGGGTGTACCAATACCTCTTTAACTTTTTGTGGTTAATATTTATCCATGTATCCCCCTTCGAATATAAACACATCAAGTAATTTATTTTATTTATATTTGAAGGAAATGAGACACTTGACTAAATAGTTACCACCAATTCTTGAGAATACTGATACTACTCATGAAAATAAAGGATACAAAAAGAGTTTCCTCTTTAACATAGTTGCATGCATATCAATTTTAAACCCCACAAACCAACCTTTTTCTGTAATTTCTACTATGATAATTTTTTGTGTGGGTACAAAACGAGGTCCATGGCCCAAAAGAAACACAACTAAAGTAAAAGAGTTACTGCTCCGGGCATAGAAACCCCAATGCTAGTATGCTATCAGCTAGGATTAGGCGATTCAGTGCTATGAGCCTATGACAATTGTTATTTAGCCCAAGTGTCTAGCCTAATCTTATTACATTGACAAAATATTATTATGCTGAAGAGTCCATCTTGCAGAAATGCTCCTTCACAAAAGTTTTGCTTTCCTTGTTGCCATTTTCAAGGGTCATTCCCTCCGCCATACACAGTTACTCTGTTCCTGACCTTTGACAACCATAAGGTGCACTATTGTTAGTCATTGAAACCAATTTTATGTTTCAAAATTTTCACTGATTCGTACCTAACAATTAATTATAGGAAAAAGAAATAACAGGATTCTCTTATACAAGCACTAGCAGCACATTTCGTGTGTCTGATTGAAACAACTAAGATCACAAACCACGATCAATGGACTAAAGAAATTTTTAATAAATGGACATGTGAATTATACAAGGAGTGCATCTAAAGAAATTTACTAACAATTATTTAATTGAGAATCATGCAGGAAAATGGAATGAATGTAGACCATTATTTAATATTTACAGTCAGGAACATTAGAAAATTGATTCCGAATAGCAAGGAAAACAACAGTTCAATAGCATATAAAGATACTGACACCATGCACTTTCTCTGGAGAAGTCTAAATTACGGTTCTTCTTTACTAAACAAGAACAAAGGAGTAGATCCAAAGAACGAAACAAAGAAAAAGTGTTAAGCAAAAATTGACCTTATGAAGTATTCTCAACAGTAATTAAGAAGATCCTGAACAGATTTCCTATCAGGCATGCTGGGAATGGCTCCCTTCACTTGAACACAAAGAGAAGCTGCAGCAGCTGTTGTGGTAAGATTATCATAGAATAGTTAGGCACATGTCTCCGAAGAACAAATTCCGAGAAGAAAAAGGAAATGCATTCTGCCATACATACCAGAAAATCGGAGGCATTCATTTTTGGACTTGCCCTCAACTAAGGCCACAGCAAAAGCAGCAGTAAAAGTATCACCAGCTCCAGTTGAATCAATGACTGTTTTAGCAAATATGGCAGGTTGCTGAATTGGTTCTTCTCCTTCTACGAAAAGGGCAGATCCTTTTGCCCCAAGTTTCACAAGAACTTGCTTAACTCCCTGAAATTTAAGGAATATAAATAAACACCATAACTAGAAACACTGAGACTCTTGTAATGGCACGGTGACAAAAGCAATCATTCATCTATCAGCCTTCAGGTTTCAACCAAGACATTTGAAGATAAATTCTAAGACAATTTCAAATCCATTGCACGATCAAGTTATTGAGAGACAATAAAGAGAAAAAAAAAAGAACAAGTAGCAAATTCAATAATTTATTGGTCATAAATGGGCTTTTTTTCCCCATGTTCCCCCCTTATGGTACATTTAATTGGATTTAAGGAAAAGAGAAGCAAATAAAAATTATAACCACCCCCTCCCCCCTTTTTTTATATTTTTCCCAGGCAGGTTGTAAACATCAAGAAGATTAAACAGTTCCATTTGCCTCAATATAAAGGACTAAAAGTTCAAAACCTAGTTTAGGAGATAAGGCCACCAAAGAAAGGCAGTGAGACACAGATAACCGGTGGTATTAGAATATATGACAATTCGGTAGAAGGATCTCAAATGAATATCTACATGATGTTCATTACTTTCTGCACTGACACTATTGATGTCATTTATGTATGCATGTACATGCTATAATTTGAAGGATTATTAAAAACAGAAAATCTCAAAGTTACATAAGATTTTCAAATATTATATTTAAAAATTTGTTAATTCTTAAGATATCCTTAGGTAATGAATATGGAATTCAAGTAGCATAATGTTCAAAGCATTTCATTGCTATTCCTAAGGTACTTGTTGAACTCACCAATTTATGGCATTTTATAGCAGCCTGTGTAATTTCTTCAAAACTTTCAGTTGGCATTCCTGTAAGGCGACCAAGTTCAGTTTCATTAGGGCTCAGAATATCAACAAAATTCAGTAATTCTTGCGGAATTGGTGCATCCATGCCCCCGGCGTCCAATATTACTGGGACACCAGCACTCTTTGCAGCCTGTATGCAAGAGCATAATACATAATGGAATATCCAGGAAACAAGTAATGTTTAACCAAAGTCTCTCACTAGAAACTTGAAGAAAGGAAGAAGAGAAAAGGAAAAACTAAATAAAAAATTGACTAGTTAAGAATCTTATGGATGGAGAAGATATTCATGCCATGTTCACAAGAACCATGACAACAATATCATAAGGACAAGGTACATAACAGATAAGTATCTCCGCTAGATTGCAATCAAACAACATAAGAAAATGACCAGCTAACCAATGCTCTGGCATTGATATCTGAAGCAAACATAGTACAAATTTATTGATAACACTGCCACCAGTTAACAAATAATCTAGGTCCAAATGGCCTTTTACTTTATCAAGGGGTCTCCTAGGGGGATCCTGAAGGTTCATTTTGGAACCCTCGACCCTGTGATTCAATTATTCAAAAGATCTCTGACCAAAAGGTTAATTGGAAAGGCACCCTTTTTTCTCATTAAGGAGTCAAATAATGCTGACTCAAGCTTGTTTATCTCTGCTTCTTCTATTCTTTAGAATTCCAGTAGGGATTGCTCTGAAGATTGACATGTTTATTAGAATATTTGCTAACTCCCTCAACTTACCTATTAAAGTTCTTATGTTTCAAATATCCAAGTGAGTCCCTACACCCTGGATGAGCTTTCTTGCCCTACACACTCGCCCATGAAAGTGTGAGGACCCTTGCTTACTTCTCACCACATACTAGCACTGATGTGGCGCATCACTTGGGAATGATGGCTCGAGGCTAGCTTCCTTACACCGCCCCCCAAAACACCCACCTATCTTGGTGAAAGGACCATTGTGCTCAGTTTTTGCTACACCGGGGTGCCAATGTAACACATTGCTAAGAAGAGAACGCTCTACTGAAATATCATATGGGTTCATCGCAAAAATATAGCTCTTTTTAACAATCGGCTCACTAGGCATGACGCAACCCTCCTCCTTTATTCTGACTTGGAACAGGATATGTAAACATACATAGTTGGAGTTTAGAGCGTCAGTCATATCTGGGTTCAAATTGTGGCAATGTCATTCACACTTAGGTTAAAACTTTTAAATCATTTTTAGCACTCCAAGAAAAAAATAAATAATCCTTGACATTGCAATCACCTTCAACTTTCTGAACTATGGGGATTCTTAACATCTACCCACATGAATGCCAGATTAGGACTTCAAAGCAATGCTCAAGAGTCAATGCTAAATGAAGAAAGATATCATCATTTAAAAAAATATATATAATTGTAAAAGCCCAACCTTTGCTACTTGAACATTGACAGAGTCAGGTATCTCCCTCTGTAACAAAACGATCCCAGCAGAGCTCACAAGCTCCAAATTCTCATGAGGAAGAGTGTGAGGCCAAGAACTCATGTTGGTACCTCCAACAACGATGATGGAGTTCTGCCCATCAGACTGAAGCATCACCACAGCATGCCCAGATGGAACAGACCCAACAACATTGACACTATCAACACAAACCCCACCATTCTTAAGAGCATCTACTATGAGCTTCCCATTAGCATCATCCCCAACTTGACCCACAAAGTAGGTTGGGTATGAAAGCTTGGCACCACACACAGCCTGGTTGGCACCCTTCCCACCGGCGAGGGTCTGGCCGGTCTTGGCTATCACCGTCTCACCCTCCATCGGCAACCGCTCGATCTCCACGTAGATGTCTGCATTGGCGGATCCAACCACCACCAACGGTGGTTGTGATGATGGGTTTGCTGAGAAACACAGAATTGGAAGCTTGTGATTCTGCTTGTGCCTTCCCTTGTGGAATGGAAGGAATTGAATTGGGTTCGTAGGGATGAACCTGTCACTGTGTCTACTGTGTGATTGCGTTGTGGGTTGTTGCCAATGGTTTGCTGGTGAAAGCGCTGTTTTGCTCATCCTTCTTCTACCTCGATCTCTCCTAGGAAAATTGACATTGTTGGACCAAGGATTAGGTTTATATGAATAAATATTTAATATTAGGATTAGGATTAATCTCAGGATCGTTTGGTACGCGGGATTTTGAAGATTACCGGGAAACTGAATTTTTTTAAATTTTAAATTTTTAAATATTATCATAAACTGAATGTAAAAATTATATTTTTGAAAATCGAGATTTCCGGATAAATAAAAATTTCTCCTGTACCAAACGCCCCCTTAATGTATATATAAATTAGGGGAAAAATTAAAAAATGCCTGTTGTATTGTTTTGAATTATTTCCACTGTGTTTTTTTTTATCACTTAATTTCCCATATTTTTCATTCCACACCTCTCCTTAATATTATTAAAAAATTAATTAAGTATATCTCTTTTACTCTTCTTAAAAAAATATAAAAAATAAGACGTTATGAAAATTTAGAACACTTAATAAAAGACTAAAAAAAAATAATGAAAAAATCAAATGTGTCAAAATAAGAAAAGAAAAGAAAATAGAATAAGAACAGAAAAAATAGAAGAAACTTAACGATGGTAGATCGGTTGCCGCATAGGAGCTGAGCAAGTGAGATGTAACACCTCGTCTGCAGCCGGTTTGTTAACATACATATGGTTACAAAACTTGTCATAATTAATTATTTTAGCGGAAGACTTAACGTAAAAGTATCACCGTTACACCGAGTAACAAAGTGACTTAATTTTTTTCTTTTAATTTATCTTTACATATCGTCGTGCATAATTTTATTTTTCAATATAACATCATCTATACAGTCCTATATGAACCATCATCCAAACGGACTATGGTCGAACAACATACCAGAGAAAATTCTGAAACCAAGAGCTTACCTGAAACTAATTTTTCTATAAACCCTGCTCGTACGTCACTAAAGTTATCCGTATATCCATAACTGTCAAGATCACTTATTCAAACACGATCTTTATGTCAATACATAATTACTTACACTTGAAGAATCCTCTTACATGCATATTTCAAAATTCTTCTTCATGTTAGTTCACATAATTCTTAACATATTCTTACGTACCAATTCATGCCAATTCATATCCATTCACAAGTCAATACTCAAACTTAGACATATACTTAAAGTCTTATATATTAACACATAACCTAATTCACTTAACATATAGGTTAACTTAGATTTTCACACTTTCATCATACATAACCTACATTTGATTTTACTTTATTTATTCAACCAAGCACTTAATTAAATTAAAAACCATACCTAGGTCACATGACCACATAGTGGCTGAATGGTACTAGTAAAGTTACGATACATTTCATACATTCCATTCTTCATTAAAAACTACTCAAAACAACTCTTAATTTTATTTTCCATTATTAAACTAAATGACCACATAAAGTGTCAATAACAATTCTATGCTTTCAATTAATGAATCAAATAATTCATTTCCTTCTAACACATTCATTTAGCATCAAACATAAGCCAACAAGCTTCCAAGCCCTTTTTACTCATTATGGTCAAAATAGTAACATAGTTTCCAATCTCGACAATCTGTACCATTTAATTCACGAAAAATACATTTCTTATTTGATTACAATGAATTTTTAGTGTGTTATACGAGAAACGTGCAGATTTAATTTGAAACAAACCACACCCAATTTGGAGTTTTATAACTCCATATATGAATTTTTCAAAAACAGGACAGATTTGGCTTTTTATGTTTCATTTATTTTCTTTCACAATCCTTTACATTTTTCTTTGCTTGAACCTTCAATAAACCAATTTATAACTCTAATTTCATCTTGACATTACAACAAATACTTAGTCTTCATAATTTTTCATGCATAGTATAACACCTCGTATTTCTAAAACATACAAATAAAATTAAAATATGGATTAAAGGTAGTGGAAATCCTGAATTCATAACCAAAATACATAAAAAGGGTAAAACAGTAAATTTCCAAACACGCAACCCAGGAAATGAAATGTGAGTAAAAGGCCTCAAATGAGAAAAATAACCCTGGAAATGGATTCAGAATGAAAAATTGAGTGGTTAGGCAAGTTTTAGGAAAAATTATGAATAGTATTTTTACCAGGTAAAAATACAACAGTACAGTTGCACTGAAAAACGTGCCGAATGAATTTTGAGCTCTAGATTTGGAAATAATTTATAAATGGTACATAGGACTAGGAATTATGATTTCTGATGAAAATTGATGGAAATTAGGGCTTTTGGGGAAGCATGCCCGCAGTGCACATAACAACTTAAAACTGTGATTTCACCAAACGACCGGAAAACTCTGAATTCATCTGATCAAGGGCAATTAAAGGACATTGGTGAATGTTAAAATTTAAAGTTTCTAAATAGTCTAGAAATTAATAGACGTTTAGTGAATTAAGTAGGAGATTTGAATTAATTTGAATCGCGTGAGGTGGCAGTGGGACTCACCCCACTTAAGTGGACAAAGCCACACGTGCATAGTCACTATTCATTCTCTCATTCCCTCCTCCCTTCCTCTCCAACCCGCTGCCTTGCATGTTCTTTGTGCAAGTTTTCTCCTTTGATTTTCTCCATCAAATCTCAACCAAAATCAAAGTTCCACCACACCAAACTTCAAGTGAAATGTATTTTAAACTCAACCATGCTACTCCCAACCCTTGAAACTCACTAGATTAGGAGAAAACATTGACCTATTTCCACGAATTTGTTAGTATATGGATGTCCTAGAGACAATCTTTTGATTAGATTATGACATAAGTGGACCTTTGTATTGTCGCAAATAAATAAAAGCATTCTTTATCCTGTTTCATATTTTGTCTCGATATTACTGTTAATATTATATATGAGTAACTGGATAAACCCCTTGGAATAAAATAGGTATCTCTTGAGTATCTGTGATGAGATCACGATCATGAGGATTCAAGGATACTGGATGTTTATTCCTAATTTTATGTTCCTAGTTTAGAGACACTGAGAATGGGGATCAGTGATCTCGGGTAAGACTAGCACGACTTATCTACTTGTATTCGGATGCAAGGTAAAGACCTCATGAGCTACAGATATGGAGATGTCTTAGCTAAAGTCGTGGGTGGATCTATAAGGGTATAGTTCGCACTGAACAGACCCACAAAAGAGACTCTATGAGGAAATCTCACAGAGAGTATCATTAGAGTAGTCTCTTTATATTTGGGTATGTCTTTCCTTAGACCAGAAGTTATTACATAGACTGTGTTCTAGAAGGCATACTTTGACTGTATACCTCGTCTGCCTGAAACATGGAGACTCATAGGTATACTGTTGGGCTTGTCTTGAAAGAGCACAGGGCTAGGGTGATAAGCTGAAGGAATTCGTCAAATCTCTGTGAGAGATTAGGTTATCTGTAAACCGGAGAAATCGGGATGACATTTACAGGGACTCGGGAATCTATGCATAGTAAAAGAGATCATGAGATGATATGCCTTTAGAGTCAGTAAATTGAAGATTCCCTATTTCGAATAAACCTTACCATAAACCGCAAGGGTTGATACGTTTCCTTACCCTAGGTTTTATGGGAAGGTAACCGAGACGAAAGGAAATACATACGGCAACCAAATATGTGTAATAGGATGATTATGTCATTAACCTAACTAGCTCTGGGGCAACAAAGCATTGCTAGTGCTCTGTGTTGTCATTAGATGGGTTGTGGGCTTATTGGGCCCAAGCCCATTTATGTCAGTGGCTATGTTGGGCCTAATGGGTCACATACTAACACTTTATTGTCTGACAATATAGCATTAAAGGTATTGGGCCTAATAATGGTTGTTAGCCCAAGAAGAAGTTTGGAAGCCCACCAAAAGGAAAAAAGGGCGCATGGTTAGTTAATGGGCTTGGATGGTCCAAGACATTACTAATTAATTTAATTAGTTAAATTAATTATCAAATGTTTAAATTTTGAATTTTGAATTTGAAATTTGAAATTTGAATTTTGAATTTGAATTTTGAAATTCGAATTTTGAATTTTGAAATTTGAAATTTGAAATTTGAAATTTGAAATTTGAATTTGAATTTAAAATTTAAATATTTGAACGTTTGAATTCAAATGTTTGAATTCGAATTTGAATTGGCTATGAAAAGTTGTTTCATAACAAAATGATAAGATAAGATCTTGTTGGAATAAATTCCAAATATCAAGAGGAGATCTTTGAGAATCTTCTAGTGAGGATATGGGGCGCTGATTTAGGTATCTGATGATGGTCATAGGATCAACCAAATGAGCTCCAGTCAGATTTGGTTTGTTGAGAGAATAAGTGAGACAGTTGGTTCAAGTTTGAATGCAACTGCTCAACGTATCTGGACTGTTATGAGGCCAAGTGGGGCGCACCATATGGCTGGCCATATGATGGTTGTTGAGTCAGATTCTTGTTGAGATATTCACTTGATATCATGAGGATGTGAGAGGAGGTTGTTGACAAGATTTGAATTTTGCAACAACTCAATTCATCCCCCTAGTGTGCGCTATATATATGGCCTTATTTGAGTGAAGAAAATAAGATTTTTAATTAACTCATTCTCTCATCTTCTTGTGGGTTCCTTTTGAGGTTTTTCTTAAGAGAGTTTCGAAATAACCTAGCCCTTTTCAAAGTAAAACCATGCGCCACTTTTGAGTCTATTCTTGCTGAATATTCACTCTTCTAAACACCTTGACCTAGCCTCCTCCTTCACACATTGGGCGCATAGCTTGCCTCCATTGGTGTTTTCGTTGGTGGCCTTGAAGAAGAGTTCTTCCGTCTTGACAAAGGGTGGTGTGGATCAACATTAGAGGGCTTGCATCTTCAAGCCTCATCTAGATCATCCTCAAGTTTTGGAAAGCAAACAAGGTAACATCCATGCCCTAAAGCATGTTTCTTGATATGGTATGTGTTATTCCGCTCGAAAAATTTTGTTTTTCCCTCTCACATGCCTCGACCTTCAAGGTCAGTTTCTTTCAGATTTTGTGTGGAAAAGCTAGTGTTCTTGGAGTTGTTTGATTCTCCATTGCTTAGGTATTGTGTGGAGGAGTCCTAGGTTTTGATTGTGGGTAAGTTTCAACACTTTTCATTGGTTGATTTGTTTTTTTTTTTTGAAAATATTCCAATCGGTTCATTACTTCGCAACTAATCCGATTTGGAGTGGTCCCAGGATTAAGGCTTTAAACCCCTCCCAAATGTGGTACTGGGGAGATTCGAACACATGCTCTCACTTCTACCTGCTTAGCTCCCATGCGCCAACTGAGCTACCACCATTTGGTTTATTTGTTGGATTTGATTTATGAACCCTAGACCATGCTTGTATGGATTGATGTGGTTGGGGACTTCAAATTGAAAATGTGTGTTAGATAAAATTGTCTTAGAATGATGTTTTGTGATGATTGAGCTCATAAAAATTATTGATGAAAAGTTTGATAACTTAGGCAAAATTTTGATGAGTATGCAAGACTTTGTGAAATGGAATTATTGTGGGATTGTATAATTGAGTTGTGGAGTAATTGTATGAGTTAATTATAGGATTGTATGATGTGTGGAAGTGTTGAATTGAATTAAAAATCCCTTGGTATACATGCATGTGAATTTCGGCCAAGTGAGAAGAAATAAGGATGGATGATTCAAAAATCATGTAATTGGTGTTGTTTGGTTGTGAGCTAAGTTTAAATAGGTTGTGTGTTGGTGTGATGCACTTGGATTGGAAGCAAAACCGTTGGATTGTGTGTGTATGCAATTTCGGCCATAATGAGGAATTTTAGGGAAAATGGTGCTAAGATATGATTGAATGAAATTAAGGGCTTGAATTAGTGTGGTGTTGAGCTTGTGAAGCCATAGAAACCTTAAAAGAAAATTAACAACATGGTTAGGTATTTGGGACCAAATGGCCGAACCTATGTGTGTGGGGGGTGTGTGTTTGCTTTGTAATTCAACATATTTTACAAGTGAGTTGATGATCCTTGTGTGATCGTTGTAGATTGTCTCCCATGGATGTGAGCTTTGAGCAGTGAGCTTGGTGGATTGCCTTTGGTCCTTGACCAAAAGAATTGTGGTAAGTGTTTATGGCAAATTGCATGAATACTTGAATAATAAAGTGTATGTGATTCTAATTGATATGGGAATGACGTGTGTGTAGGCGTTTCTGGTTGGACCAAGCTCGGTTGTACCTTGTGTTGGAGTTACCTAGAGAGGTAGCTTCAACAAGGTAATCCTTTGGCACTGGGGTTAATCTCCGTTTGTGCCATGCCCCTTGGGGGTAGTGGTTAAAGGTGTATATTAATGATGTGTTATACCATGCTCAAGCATAAGTATATATATTGGGTACATAGGATGTACCGTATCTCTGGCTAGTAGGTAATTGCCTTCGGGCGTTACGGACTTCCACTGGATAGGTCTCCATGGGGGAGTTCTAGTTGACTTGGGGTTATGGAGTTGTTATCCGTTGAGGAGCACTCTAGGAATGTCTCGGGTGTATTGGTGGTGGGTGCCTTGGTTGATGTTATGGAAACACTTCCTTGGATAAGAACCCGTAGGCTATATGCCAAGGCTAATAGACTGGATGTTGCGTGGTTTTGGCAATGACCATTCCAGCTTCATCATATGTTTACTCCCTATTATTCCCTACTTCACTAAATCCCTTGATTTATCCCTCTTTCATTGTTAAGATGCATTGTTGATTTACATCTGAGTGAGCATTTGGCGGAGTGATCTCCTGAACCTCTAGGTTACTGAGATATATTTGTATATCTCACCTCGCATTTGGGGCATGATTTCAGGGAGTTGCAGTGGGGTTGGAACTGTGGGCAAGAGGCCCATAGGATGAGCACTTGGAGATTAGAGGACTTTTTGTATTTTGAGGCCACATTTGGCATAGGCTAGACTTAGAGTATGAACATTGTATAGTGCATTATGATTACGTATCATGTTATCTTTGTTCATGTCTTATTTTGGCTAAGTCTAGTTGTTGATTTATCATGTTGTATTTTGAGGTTTTATCATATTGCACTTCGAGGATTTAATTGTGTTTAAGCTTACCATTTGGAGGATTGTAAATTTGTAAATTATGGACCTTTTGTAATATTTAAAGCATGTATGTGATGAAAGGGCAATAGGCCTATTTTAGGTGATGATTATGTGTATGTTGAAAGAATGCATGCAAATGGAATAATGTGATTGAAATGATTTAAGTTTTGACAAAGTTAAGTATTAAATTGTAAATTAAGGAAAATGACATAAATTGTTGTGTGTTGTAAGAGCACCAAGGAATTTTTGGTCCTTGAGTGCCACCCTTGCCTATTAGGTACTATTTGATGATAATAACACACTTTTGATAAAGTGGAATAGGTTGAATAAACAAAGGAGGTGTCGTCGAAACTTATATAAAATGGCAGTTTTTGTGTGAACTTTGGGAGAGCATATTTTCCTTCACTAATGTCCAAGAGGGATGTCCCATACACCATTTTTAAGCTTGAGATGTCAACTATGTTGTGTTAAAATTTGGTAGACATTGGACCTGTGCGCAGACCTGGAAACGCGTTTGAGTGAGGATTGTCCAGAATGCCCTGCACTTGGGGGCTGTCGGGTGGAAGTTTTGGAAAATTTATTTCTCCCTCAATTCTTAGTCAAATTAGGCCCATGATATGTCAAATTAATCTTAAGGTAGTTTACTATATGAAAATTTGAGAGGAATTGGTGTATTAGTTTGTTCAGAATCGCAGAAATGGTGAGGTATGTTTGGTATCCTGTTTGGGGTTGGCTGACAGCTTTGCTTGTCCAACTTCAAACGGTGATAACCGGAGCAAATGAGAACTTTATGGGGCAGGTGATACCTTGTTGGAAAGGTAATTGAGTCTAGAATAACATAATAAAATATGAGAGGCTTGTAACCACTAAACCTCTCGCAATGTCTAGATGATTGAACCATGTTCGGTTATGTAAAAACCATAAAATATTGAGATTTATGCTAAGTGGGTTTATGGGAACCCCTTAGTGACTTAAGAGAAGCATTATATGATAGTTAGACAATTGTTTTAATTATTCTGAATTTAGATTTCTGTTATGATCGCAGCTTTTATCATTACGTTCTTTTGTTGTTTTTAAATGCTTATATAATGAAATGAAAAAAGTTTACTCGCATTTTAAATAAACTGCTGCAATTGTAACTACACATAATATCATAATCAATGTTAACAATACTGATGTACAACGGGCTATTACATTTTATGGTATCAGAGCAGTTTACTAGGGAACCCTGATTATGTATGAATGTATTTTATGTTGCATAGCTGTATGTAAACTCTTTATGATTAATGTATATATGATTTCTTAGTGTGTGTCTGATCAGCTCATTCCTTTGTGTTATATGTACAGTTATCATGAGGAGGATTCGTGGCGTCCGTGGGACAAGAGGTGCAGATCCTCCACCGCCTGATCTGATTACTGCAGTTCTGAATGCTCTGCAGGCGGAGTGGCTGCAAATAGAACAATGACTGAGAACATGATGAAAAATAATCAGGATATGATGCAGGCTTTCATAACTGAGATGAGGGCTGAGAGGGATCAGCATTGGAGGGGTTATTCTCCTCCTCACATGGCTACAGTGACTCCTACACCTACGCCATCTTTTACACCCTAGCAGGAGGAGAGTAGGGCTAGTCATCATTCTGGTGAGGCTAGTCAGCCCACTGCGGATCCTACTTCTATTGCTCAGACTTCTGGGGTTGCTGAGTAGTTTGATGCTTGTGCTACTGATGAGCGGAGACTTATTTCTTTTAGAAAACATAAACCTCCGGCATTTCAGGGGTCAAAGGACCCGAAGGTTGTTACTACCTGGCTGATGGGGATGGATAAAATATTTCAGGTTATGAGGTGTCAGGATCCTCATAAGTTGATGTATTCTGTATATATGCCAGAGGGTGATGCCCACGAGTGGTGGTGCAATGTATCTCGCCCCTTTTGTTATTCAAGGTGAAGAGCTTACTTGGGCTTTATTTGAGAGCTTATTCCATAAAGAGTATTTTTCAAGGAATGTCCGGGAAGCTAAACAGGGAGAGTTTGATAAATTGGTACAGGGTTCTATGTCTGTGGATGCTTACTTGGCCAAGTTTAATGAATTGGTGAAATTTGATAATTATGGGGGTACTCTGTCTACTCTGAATTTCTATCTGAAAAGTTTCAAAGGGGATTAAGCGAGAAAATTGCCAAACGCATGTCAAACACCGCGATGAAGATCTTTGCTGACTTGGTGACCCAGTGTAAGAGGGTTGAGACTGTCTATGGCAGGTATCCTAAGTATAATTCTTCTAATGATCAAGAGATTAAGATGACGGTTGGTCTTTCTGGTTCTAAATACATAGGTGGTCATAATAATAATAATAACAGAGATAGGGGGTTGCAGGTAAGGTAGCCTCCTAGTCAATACAAGAGAGGTGGTGGTCAGAGGGGTGGATTCAATGACAGGAATTCTGCTCCTCAGTGTGAAAAATGCAAGAGATACCACATGGGTCCTTGTACTGCAGCTCCAAATTCTTGTTTCAAGTGTGGTAAGGTTGGACATTATTCTCGGGAATGTTATAGCAATACGGGGCAGGCTGCGAATCTGCAGGCCTTGCCATCTGTTCCTATTGTGGGACGTGTTTATACTACCAATGTACAACAGACAGAGAAGGCACCGAATCTGGTTAAAGGTATAATTTTTATTTCTAACATTGATTTATCTATCTTGTTTGATTCAGGAGTGACACACTCGTTCGTTGCGGAATATGTGGCTAAGGGGTTGAATTTAAAGGTAACACAGATGATTCCCCCATGCATATTACTACTGCTACAGGAGATGTTAGTGATTCCTCCTTTATTTGTAGAGATGTTGAATTTGTATATGAAGGCAGGGGTTATACTATTGATTTGATTATCTTGCCCCTGGCCTCTGTTAATCTGATTTTGGGTATGGACTGGTTGTCTCAAAACTGCGCAATGATTAATTGCTGCGGAAAGAGGTTGATATTATCTTCTGAGAAGCCCGCTGTTTGTTTGTCTCCTTATCTGTCTGTCTGTCAAACTGTTAAGACCTTAAAGGCTGGTGATCTGGGTTATGTATTCTTGGGTGGACTTGTTGGTGATAAAGAAGAAGAAATTTCATGTATTCCGGTGGTTAATGAATTTGCGAACGTATTTCTTGATGAGATACCAGAATTTCCACCTGAGAGGGAGATTGAGTTCTCCGTAGACTTGTTGCCTGGTTTGGGACCTATCTCTTTGGCTCTATATCGGATGTCACCACTAGAGTTGGCTGAGTTGAGGAAGCATATTGAAGAGCTATCTGCAAAGAATTTTATCAGACCTAGTGTGTCTCCATGGGGAGCACCTGTAATATTTGTGAAGAAGAAGGATGGTAGCATGAGATTGTGTACTGACTACCGGCAGTTGAATAAGGTTACGCTTAAGAACAGGTACCCTTTGCCGCGAATTGATGATCTTCTGGACTAGTTGAGGGGTGCTTGTGTGTTCTCTAAGATTGATCTCCAGTCCGGATACCATCAGATCCGAATTAAGCTGGAGGATGTTCCTAAAACAGCGTTCCGATCCAGATACAGACATTTTGAATACCAGGTGATTCCTTTTGGGCTTACTAATGCCCGGCGGTGTTCATAGACTATATGAATCGCATTTTTAAACCATATCTGGACCAGTTCGTTACTGTGTTCATTGATGATATTTTAATCTATTCCAAGAGTAAAGATGAGCATACGGATCATCTGAGGACTATGTTGCAGGTGTTGAAAGAAAATAAGTTTTATGCTAAGCCATTTAAATGTGAATTCTGGCTATTTGAGGTGCAATTTCTAGGTCATGTTATTTCTTCTAGTGGTGCTGTTGTGGATCCGAGTAAGATTGAAGTGGAAAGTGACTGGGAATGACCTAAGACTATGACTGAGATCAGGAGCTTTCTGGATCTTGCTGGTTATTATTGCAGGTTTATACAGGGATTTTCTGCAATGGTACTGTCGTTGACCCGATTGACACGAAAGGATACTCCTTTTGTGTGGACCCAGGAATGTGAGGAGTGCTTTTTGACTCTTAAAGAGAAATTGACTACTGCTCCTGTGTTGACTCTTCCCGATCCGGAAGGTGAGTTTGAATTATATTGTGATGCTTCCAAGAAAGGTTCGGGGAGTGTTCTGATGCAACAAAGGAGAGTGGTTACTTATGCGTCTAGGCAGTTGAAGCCTCACGAGGAAAATTATCCGACGCACGACTTAGAGCTTGCTGCTATTGTGTTTGCCTTGAAAATCTGGAGGCATTTTCTATATGGGATAAAGTTTGCTATGTTCAGTTATCACAAAAACATGAAATATTTGTTTGATCAGAAAGAGCTGAACATGAGATAGCGGAGGTGGGTTGAATTCTTAAAAGATTATGATTTTGAACTAAAATACCATCCGGGTAAAGCTAATGTGGTGGCAGATGCTTTCAGTAGGAAGTCTGTTAGTTTGTCTCATACGATGATGTGGATAATAAAGTGATTGAGCAGTTCAGGGATTTAAAAATAACGAATTTCTTTGCAGGTAGAGTTTGTGATATTGAATTGACACGGATTGAGAATGAGTTGCATGAGAAAATTAAAGAAACTCAAATGGGAATGATAGTGTTAAAATTTGAAAGGCCAGAGTGGCATATCTGTGAATAAACAGGGGTTATTGTTGCATCAGGGCAGGATTGTTGTGCCCAAGGAGTTAGCATAGGAGGTTATGGTTGAGGCCCATAAGGGTCAGTATGCTATTCATCCGGTGCTACAAAAATGTATCAAGATCTAAAAGTTAAATTCTTGTGGCCTGGGATGAAAAAGGATATTGTGGAGTATGTATCAAATGTTTAGTTTATCAGAAAGTGAAGATAGAGCATCAGAAACCTGCTGGTTTACTTCAGCCACTGGATATACCAGAGAGAAAATGGGAGAGCATCTCTATGTATTTTTTTGTTGGTTTGCCTCGGACTCAGGCTGGTTACGATTCTATTTGGGTGATTGTGGATAGACTTATGAAGTCTGCACATTTTCTGCCAGTTCGAGTGGATTTCTCTACGGAGAGATTAGCAAAACTTTATATGAATGAGATTGTAAGGCTTCACGGGATTCCGGTTAGTATTGTAAGTGATCGGGACCCGAAGTTTACTTCACGCTTTTGGGGAGCCTTGCAACAAGCTTTTGGCACTCAGCTTAGGCTGAGCACTGCGTATCAGTCGCAGACTGATGGTCAGACTGAGAGGATCATACAGACACTTGAGGATATGCTGAGAGCTTGCACACTAGAGCAGGGTACTGCTTGGGATAGGTACTTGTCATTGGTGGAATTCTCGTATAATAACAGTTTTCATTCCCATCTGGGCATGGCACCGTATAAGGCATTATGTGGACAGAGATGTCGGACTCATACTTGTTGGACTGAGGTAGGTGATAAAGAAATATTTGGTCTGGATTTTGTGCATGAGACTACAGTGTAGATTGAGATGATCAGAGACAAACTTAAACAAGCACAGAATCGGCAGAAAAGTTATTATGAAAATAAACATAGACCGCTTGAATTTGAAGAAGGATACCATGTATTTGTGCGGTTGTCTCCGGTCACGGGTGTTGGCTGTGCATTAGGAGTAAGGAAGCTGAGTTCTCGGTTTATTGGGCCGTATCAGATTATGAAAAGAGTGGGATTAGTGGCCTATCAGTTTGCCTTACGTCCACAATTGTCGAATCTACACGACATTTTCCATGCATCACAGTTGCGGTGTTATGTTCCGAATGAATCACATGTGGTGATACCGGATGATATTGAAATTCGAGAGAACCTGAAGACCCTTGTAGATCTTATTGAGGTACTTGACCGCAATGAAAAGAGGCTGAGAAGAAACATAATTCCAATGTTAAAGATTCAGTGGGAAGGACGCATACCTGAGGAGGCTACTTGGGAGCGGGAGGATGAGATTCTCGGGCAGTATCTTGAGTTAACATACAAGTATGATTTAATTTTGCGGACAAAATTTCAAAAAGAAGGGTGAATATAACACCTCGTATTTCTAAAATATATAATTATAATTAAAATATGGATTAAATGGTAGGATTTGTGAAAATCCTGAATTCATAACCAAAATACGTAAAAAGGGTAAAACGGTAAATTTCCAAACACGCAACCCTAGGAAATGAAATATGAGTAGAAGGCCTCAAATGAGAAAACTAACCCTGGAAATGGATTCAAAACGAAAAATTAAGTGGTTAGTCTAGTTTCTGGAAAAAATGATTAATAATGTTTTTACGGGGTAAAATATATAGCGGTACAATTGCACCGAAAAACGTTCCGAATGAATTTTGAGCTCTAGGTTTGAAAATAAGTTATAAATGGTACATAGGACTAGAAATTATGATTTTTGATGAAAATTGATGGAAATTAGGGCTTTTGGGGAAGCGTGCTCACGGTGCACATAACAGCTTAAAACTGTGATTTCATCGAACGACAAAAAAATTATGGATTCATCTGATCAAGGGAAATTAAAGGATATTGGTGAATGTTAAAATTTGAAGTTTCTAAATATTTTAGGAATTAATGGACATTTAGTGGATTAAGTGGGAGATTTGATTTAATTTGGATCGCGTGAGATGGCAGTGGGACCCACCCCAGTTAAGTGGACAAAGCCACATGTGCATAGTCACTATTCACTCTCTCCTTCCCTCCTCCATTCCTCTCTAACTCACGGCCTTGCATATTCTTTGTGCAAGTTTTTCTCCTTTGATTTTCTCCATCAAAATTCAACCAAAATCAAAGTTCCACCACACCAAACTTCAAGTAAAATGCATTCTAAACCCAACCATGCTATTTCTAACCCTTGAAACTCACTAGATTGGGAGAAAACCTTAACCCATTGCCACGAATTTGTGTGAAAAAGTTGGTGTTCTTGGAGTTGTTTGATCCTCCATTGCTTGGGTATTGTGTGGAGGAGTCCTAAGCCTTGATTGTGGGTAAGTTTCAACACATTTCATTGGTTGATTTGTTGGATTTGATTTATGAACCCTAGAGTATGCTTGTATGAATTGATGTGGTTGAGGACTTCAAATTGAAAATGTGTATTAGATAAAAGTGTCTTAATATGATGTTTTATGTTGATTGAGCTCATAAAAATTATTGATGAAAAGTTTGATAACTTAGGCAAAAAATTTATGAGTATGCAAGACTTTGTGAAATGGAATTATTGTGGGATTGTATAATTGAGTTGTGGAGTAATTGTATCAGTTAATTATAGGATTGTATGATATGTGGAAGTGTTGAATTGAATTAAAAATCCCTTGGTATACATGCATGTGAATTTCGGCCAAGTGAGGAGAAAAAAGGATGGATGATTCAAAAATCATGTAATTGGTGTTGTGTGGTTGTGAGCTAAGTTTAAATAGGTTGTGTGTTGGTGTGATGCACTTGGATTGGAAGAAAAATCGTTGGATTGTGTGTGTATGCAATTTCGGCCATAATGAGGAATTTTAGAGAAAATGGTGCTAAGATGTGATTGAATGAAATTAAGGGCTTGAATTAGTGTGGTGTTGAGCTTGTGAAGCCATAGGAACCATGAAAGAAAATTAACAACATGGTTAGGTATTTGGGACCAAATGGCCGAACCTATATGTGTGGGGGTGTGTGTGTTTGCTTTGTAATTCAACATATTTTACAAGTGAGTTGATGATCCTTGTGTGATCATTGTAGGTTGCCTCCCACGGACGTGAGCTTTGAGCAGTAAGCTTTGTGGATTACCTTTGGTCATTGACCAAAAGAATTGTGGTAAGTGTTTATGGCAAATTGCATGAATACTTGAATAATCAAGTGTATGTGGTTCTAATTGATATGTGAATGACCTATGTGTAGGCATTTCTGGTTGGACCAAACTCAGTTGTACCTTGCATTGGAGTTACCTAAAGAGGGAGCTTCAACAAGGTAATCCTTTGGTACTGGGGTTAATTCCCGTTTGTGCTCCACCATGCCCCTCGGGGGTAGTGGTTGGAGGTGTATGTTAATGATGTGTTATAACATGATCTTGCATAAGTATATATATTGGGTATATAGGATGTATCGTGTCTCTGGCTAGTAGACAGTTTTCTTCGGGCGTTACGGACTTAGCTATGTAATTTCATAATTTTCTATACGTATCAAATTATATCCATAATAAACATATATAATCAATTCTTAAAAGTTTGGGTTGTTATATTCACCCCACCATTTTAAGATTTTTCCCTCAAAATCAAAATCATACCAAGAATTGATAAATCATTGTACCCATACTTTTGAACTACTCATTAACTCACTCATTACATGAGCATCCTCATAAAATTCCTAAGAGCCATAACTCTTAAGATCCATCTTTCAATGAACAAATCTAAGTTCTCATCTCTATATCTTAACATATCGTTGATGATTCTCTAATGTTTGTAATGCAAGAATGCAAAACTTCATAATCCATCAATATACTAACATCATATTTAACAACATAAATTGTACCTTTCCTAGGGTTAAAAGCTATTCCGGACTTCTGAGGATCAATGGTGAACACACGGCCCACAGTTGGAGCACTCTGGATAGCCTGCAGTGGAGTACCTTGTCCCATGTTATGGGGGCAATCTTTCATAAAATGACTTGATTGACCACACTTAAAACATAAATTTTGTTCCTTCCAGCAGATACCCTTGTGGAATTTACCACACTTAACACATTTCGGATAAGACTTATAGTCACTACCCTGTTGATTCCCAAAATTCTTAAACCTATCATCAGATTGTTTCACTTGCAGATTCTTACCCTTGTTGTTCTTCCATGGAGACATCTTACTTGTAGTACCTTTAGGATCAGATTCCTTAACATTAGATGATTTCTTATATGAACCATAAACTCCTTCCACAGACTTACACTGTTTAATCAAAGTGGAAAGATCTCTAGATGCATAGCCTGAAACTGTCTTTGCTATTTTTTCGCATAATCCACACTGAAACTTGGCAGCTAAATAAGTAGGAGTAGGAAACGCCCTTCTGTAATTGGCATATTTTGCCAGATCATTGAATTTTGCAAGATACTGGTCGATAGTCATAGATCCTTGTTTTTGTTCTAAGAACTCTTTTTCTTTACTTTCCCTAGCCTCTCTAGGAAAATACATGCCTAGAAACATACCTTCAAATAAAGCCCAAGTATTTTTCTCTCATTGTAACTCTAATGGTTGGATGACATTAGTCCATCAATCATTGGCCTCATCTTGTAACATGTAAGTAGCATATAGTAACTGTAGCTGATCTCTGCATCTCATGACTTTAAAGATCTTTTCTAAGGCTTGCAGCCACTTGGCAGCATCAATTGGATCATAAGTCCCCTTGAAAGTTGGAGGGTTATGTTTTCGGAAAGCATTCAACTGTCTTTGTATAGTTTCATCGTCCATTTCCTAATATACATGCGGCTGAACATTACCAACACGATGACTAGCACCACTGGCATTCTCTGCATGGTGACAAATCTCAGCATTCAGATGGACAACACCATCACTAGCTTCTCGCTCAGCATATAGAACATGAGCCAGAGTAGGTGGTCGAGGCTGTGATTGTTGATGTGGTGTATGAGGTGGCGGTGGCTGATTAGCATTCCTTTCCATCCTCATCTCCTCGATCATCATCCTCATCATGTGCATATTAGCTAGCCTATTAGCCTTCAAACTATCCTCATTTGCTTTTCTAATAGCCTCACGGTTGGCTTCCAACATTGCTTGGTTGGCCTGCCTATTTGCATACAATACTTATTGCATACCAGCCAACACTGCTGTTGTTGGGTCTAGCTGCAGATCAGATGTTTCCTGAATCCTCTTAGGAGAAGCCATGACTTTGCACATTTTACACAAAGGAATGAGTTAGCTACGCTCACACTCGGTGATCACATATGCATATCATAGTCACTACTTAAAAGTCACTCAAGAACATCACACTTTTGACAATACCTAAAGAATTTCCCTAGACTTTACTCTGATACCATAAATGTAACACTCCGTCTGTAGCCAGTTTGTTAACATACATATGGTTACAAAACTTGTCATAATTAATCATTTTAGCAGAATACTTAACGTAAAAGTTTTACTTGCAGCAACATAAGAAAACTTTAGCCCATAAATTATTAATGCTCTATACAAGATTTTGATTAAGTGTGGTAATCCATGTCAATGACTCGGTATTAAAACATTCGACGCAAATATGATCCTAATAAAAATTCATATCAAAATAAAACATGATCAAGTTATTTTATGCATTAAAATTTGGGAAAAGTGAGTAGCATGTTACATGACAATTTTGTATCATGCCATAGACACAAAAGTTGAGACTCACACCTTTATACCAAATGATGGTAGCTCAGTTGGTAGCAAGGGAGCTGAGTAAGTGGAAAGAAAAGGGTCTCAGTTCGATCCCCACATGTCACTTTAAGGGAAATGTGAGTGTAATATTCCACGACACATCTTGTGTCATGCTATAGACACAAAAGTGTGTGGATCCGACAGAAACAAATAAAATAAAGGTTTTTTTTTAGAGTTAACACAATCCTAATTACCTCGATCCCCACATATCACTTTTGGGAGGGGTTTAAATATCTTCATCTCCAACTCATCTCACATTCCGGATTAGTCTATAGCATGACACATGGCTCAAATAGTCAAAACTTATTGGGATACCGAAGACAGCCAACTCGCCTCAAAGAGGTAATTAAGGTTGTGCTAACTACAAAAAAAAACCTTTATTTTATTTGTTTCAGTCGGATCCATATTTTTGTGTCTATAGCATGGCACAAGATGTTTCGTGGAATATGACACTCACATTTCCCTTAAATTTTAGAGATGTCGCTTTTTATTCGAGTTAAAACGAACAATTTAATATGTGTAACTCAGTTGACAACATAAACTAAATAGATAGAGAGGAGAACATGAGTTCGATTCCCATTAAATATATCTTTGGAAAAGAACGAGAAACTATAAGCCTTTAAATGTAATTAAGCCTCGATTCGAGATTAATTTTGTAATCTACTCAAAAAGTTAAAACTTGTAAAAACATTCCTGGAGTTAACTGGCCTCAAAAGAACTTATAAGTTGACATGACACCAAATAAATAACAAATGTTTTTTCTTATGCCATGACATAAATAATGTGAAAGAAAATTAAGGCCTGACATTGGCGGATGACACAATTTTTTATATTAATTTTTTATGACACTAACACGAAATAAATTTAAAAAATATATTTATATCTAAACATCAATTTTTGATTTCATATTCAAATTAAATAGCCAATCATATAAAAAAATTGGCACACCTGTTTTTGATACGCATGGAAGGCAAATAAAGACTTGCTGTCTATTTTAATCCGACCAATTATTATATTTTATTTTCAATTTTATCTTGTTAATTAATTTTTTAAATAAAACGTATACATTATAATAGAAACAAAATGGGAATAATACTTTAAACTCAATTAAATTGCAAATTATGAGAAGAGGATATTACATTAAGAGCCTATTTAACTTATCTTTAGGCTAGGTCCAAAGTTCATAATTCACCTCAGATCAATCTCAAAATTAATAATAAAAAATTATAAAAAGAAAAGAAAAAAGTGCAAAAATAATATTGATGATAAAAAAAGAGAGTTTCACCAAAAAAAAAAAGAGAGAGAGAGAGAGGGACGAGTAATCAGTTTTTTTGTTTTTTAAGAGAAAGAGAGAAGCAAGAGCACGAGATTTAAAGGAATGTCATACTGCATGCCTCCATCCAAGTCAAAAATGAATACAATAAAATAAAATTCTAAAATTTTGAAAATATGGGGATGTGACAAGAGAAAATAAAAGCCCTTTGTGAGGTGATTAGACTTTTGTGGTCTTTATGTGCCGAGTGTGACTAAGGAAGGATTGTGGGAGAATTGAGAAACTGAGAAAGAAACAGATATAGCAATATATAATAAGGAAGGAGGAAGAAGAAGGAGCAAAAATTAAGGGTCATTTTTGACTGATTTAGTTCTTGCTTGCCAAGGAAGAACAGGGAGAGAATTTGGCACTGTAGTTAAAAGGAGGGAAGAACTTCTTTGTCAAGTTTGATGCAGTAGAGGTAGATTCTTCCACTTATTCATTTTAGCTATCTATCTATTTATTTTTTTCTTTGTACTTGTATTTTTTATTTTATTTATATTATTTTTTACCAATTCAATTCAAAATTTTAAGGTATTGGGTGATGGCCTTTTTAACGATTATATTATTCGCTAACACACTTCCTTGCGCAAGAGCTTTTTAGGCTTGAAGCGTGAATTATTACATAAGCCCAAATTTTTTATTTACCTTATGCTTATTTAATTCCAAGAGTGGGGGGGCAGCGATGATCGAACCCGTGAACTTGTGGTCGCTGAAGTTCTGATATACAAAACCAATTCAATCCAAAACTTTAAGGTGTTGAATAAGGACCTTTTTAATGGTTATATTATTCTGTAACAAATCCATTTATTTGGATTTATTAATTGTGGATCTCAATCAATTTGGGATAAGGATGATTTTAAAGACCTTCAATTAGTTTGGAAATATAATGATTTTGATTATGAAGTTATTTTATTCTATATTTGGTGCACTGTTGATGCAAATTTCTGAAAGTTTTTCTTGCTTTTTACGTTTTTGTTCTCATTTGTTTATGGGTTTAACACTTTTGTTTTTGCTGTATAGTTTTCTTTTTTTGCTACATTTAAATAGAAGTGAGTGATTTTATTTTCTGATATAGATCAAGTTGTTTAAGAGTTGTCGGAATAATGAGGTTTCGGCCTTTTGGGCCTGGGAGTGAAAGCTTAGTCAATTTTTGGTTTTGTTTGTAGTGGGTTAAGGTTTCTCGCATCTGATTTTGGGATTGGGTCTTCTATTTGAGGTTTATTTATTTATTTTAATAATTTTTGCTTTTAATGCACAAAATTAAAAAAAAAAAATAGAACAAGATAAACTTGGATTTTTGTTAAAAGGAATATGGATTAACCTTTTTTTTAACCGGCATAAAATTATCTTCTGCAATCCTAAACAAAATCATTTGAGGATTTTGACAAAAATAAATAAATAAATAAATAAGAATATTTTAATAAAATTCAAGATAAAAAAATAAATTTTTTAAATTAAGCTGCATTTTTTTCTAAATCCCAAAATATCGTCATTTTAAGGTTGTTTATATTATTTTCATTTTCAACCATTTTTTATTATCTAGTTTTATTTGTTTAGAAATAGTATTTCTTGTTTAATCTTATTTATTATGTTTAATGACATGATTAATAATACAATAATATATTCATTACTGTGATTCTTGGTTTGGTTAGTATCATCTAACACCCCACGATCCCATAAAAATGTTGTACTTTGAGGCCCACCGAACCTCAACGAGCACAAGTCTACGCTGGAGGATTCGTGCTTGTTTTCGAGGAGGATATAGATTCCATAGGAAAATTAAAGGGTTTAAAAACACGGGTAATAATCAAACATTGGTAGTTCATTTGGCGAGTTGAGCAGAAAAGCAATAGTATGTGTTTGATCTTTTCTGATATTATTTTTAAAAAATGGTCACGGTCGATATCGTCACTATTATTAATATGGTCACTATCGTCACTTTCATCAATATCAGTTTTAGAAGAGATTTAAAATCTTAATCTTAAATCCACTCCAAATTAAATTAGTAGCGTTCGCGACTAATCGATATAATATTTTCAAAAAAGAAAGAAAAAAACACAGGTAATAAAAGCAGAAGAGAACAATCTTCTATGACCGAGCAATTGAGAAAGGAAGTCGCATAGAACGAGAAATAAAGCATTAATAAAGGATGGGATATTCTAATTAGTTCAACAGATTCTGGGACACTTTATCGATTTCAGAACAGGATATGCAGATCCAAACCCTGGCGGTTTAGTTGGTGTGACGGAGGTGAGTAGGTGGAGAAAAAATCTTAATACTTGACCCGCATTGGATTTGAGACTAATCTCGTAACCAACCACTAGACACAATTTCGGATTCCACTGTATCACAGTACATGCATGTTATCGCCACCCATGTTCTCTTCACGAAAAAATTTAACATTGTTCCAAGCTCACCATTTATTTAGTGGTTCTTTTTTTATAAATGAAAAAAAATTTCCATTTCTATCCTTTTATTTTTTATTTTTTCTTCCTTCGTCTCTCTTTTTTTTCTATTTTTGGGAGAGACCACATGGTCCCGTCCCACAAAAAATCTTCTCTCTCTTCACGTGCACATGATTTTACCGTGGAAATTTTCTAAGACGTTAGCACAATTTGAATACCATATAAATTTAAGGGAAAAACAAGTATCTTCTTAAAGGATATAAATTTATATCATTTTAGATCTTAACCGTTAATTTTCGTCCATAAACGATTATAATCTATTGGGTCAAACTTAATGGGCTAAATTTATTATTAATTAATTAATAATTTTGATCCAATAAATTATAACCGTTGATGGACGAAAATCAACGATTAGGATCTAAAATGATATAAGCTTATATCCTTTAAAATGACAGATGTTATTTCCTAAATTTAAATATGATATGAATTTTTCACGCTCGTTTAAATTCATAATCATTTTTTTATTATATTTGTGTCCGTCCATTTATATATTTATTTTCATTTTAATTTAATAATTTTTGAGAAAAAAAATAAAATCAACGAATTATTCATGTAATAAGATGTCATCGTATTAATATATAAATTTTTTACAAAAATTAAATATTTAAATCATATTTGTATTCAAAACATTTATGTAGCTATTGACTCAAATACTACCCCAGCAATCGAAACTATAACCCGTAGTTAATCGAGTAGAGGAATGTTTTTTAAAATTTCACATGAGATTCTAATTTTCATATACAACAGACGAGTGATGCCTATTAAAATTTGCAAATAAACATTTATGAGTAGAGAAATAAAAGACGGAAAAAATACGTGTCATTTTGAAAGATATAAAATTGTATCATATTTCAAGTGAGAGAAATAGATAGATAAAAAGAAAGAGATAGTGAAAAAAAAAAAAAAAAAAGTACGGGTCAACTTATTTATTAGAGTAAAATGACATAATAAGTTGTGTGATTTAAGAAGAGAAACATCTACTCAATGGGTGCAGCTCGGTTGGTAACTTGGCGCTGAGTTAGTGGGGTTGGATATGTGTTCGATTCCCGCTGGATGCATTCTTGGGGAGGGGATGAACTTTTAGCCATCATTGTTCCCCCGCACTCCGGATTAGTCTCATAGCCGGCTCAAAGAGTCGAAGCTCGTGAGGATAGCGGAAGGAGCCAACTCGTCTCAAAGAGATAATCAGGCTTCGTAACTCAAAAAAAAAAAAAAAAAAAAGAAACACCTCACTACCACCACAGTAATTATGAAGGATCTATTCTTTTCCCACTCCCACGTGAAGGAACACAACAAATTCACGTAACTTTCTTGGTTCTTCAGGAAAGTGATTTAACATTTGCCTTTTGCACTCGCTGACTAGTCATAGCATGGTACTATAAATGCCACACATCTTGGGGTGTTTTCGCTTAGGTTCAAAACTCGAAAGCCAACAAAAACCAAATCAAACGGTGGATTAAGATGGAGGAGGGATCAGAGTCGAGAAAGCAAGCGAGGTTGGCAATTTTGGAACTTGCGAATATGATAAGCGTTCCAATGTCCCTAAACGCCGTCGTACGGCTCAACGTCGCCGACGCCATCTGGCAAGGCGGCTCCAACGCCCCAATCTCCGCCGCCCAGATCTTCAAACGCGTCCTTCCCGCCGGTGACGGCGACGCCGAGAACCTTCAACGCGTCCTCCGCATGCTCGCCAGTTACGGCGTCTTCGAGGAGCACCTCGACGGCGGCGAAAGGAAGTACTCACTCACCGACGTTGGCAAAACGCTCGTCACCGATGACCAAGGCCTATCCTACGCTCCTTACGTGCTCCAACACCACCAGGTCAGCTCATAAATTCAATAATAATAGTAACAGTAAATTAAAATCACATTTATTATTATTATTATTATTTTTTTATGATCTTACTTTCATGTAAGTTTTTGGTACTATTAGTACTAATATGATTGTAATTAATATGGGATAAAAATGACATTAATGTTACTTTAGAGTGAAATATCAAAATAAACTAGTAGTACTAAACTAGTAGTGAGAGACTTATCTAATTTGATGTGGTCATAAGTTTAATTTTGGTTTCATAAGTCATTAGTTCAAATTTTAATGTAACGAATATAAAAAGTATTAGAAATAGAATTAAATTGATAAAATATTATTATAATTTGTCAAAAGAGTGTCCTATTATCTTATTAAGGGGAGGTTAATAAAAGTGAGAGTAATATGTGGTTAAAAAGAAAAATTAATAGTGGGACTAAAATATGTTTTATTAAATATCAAAGATAAGAGAGCTTTGAATTTTTAGATTGTTTGAATGTTGGAGATGATAATTTAGATATAACAAGTGTGTAGAATGATACCAAGTTTGTGACTGTAAAAAAAAAAAAGTAGTAATGACACTCAAAATAAACTTCTAAAACCAGATGTAAGTTGTAACTAGAGTGAATGCTTATCCAAGACTTATCATAGATCTTAGAATAAAAATAGGACACGCAAGTGAGGAATAGTACAATACTATATTATTAGCCAATATTATTTAGGAAAACATTTTTTCCTTTTTAAAAGGGAAAATATTTCCTACTTATGACGTAAAAGAAATTTGGGATAAGTTATTCTATCTATTATTTTATATTTTTACCTATCAATTTCCAACATTATTAGATTAGAATTTTAAGAAGAGAGAAAAAGATAAATGTTAATTAAAATTTTAATTTAACGGTGTTGGAGAGTGTTAGGCAAGAGTAAACAGAAAAGATAGTAGGTAGAATAATCTATCACATAAAATTTACAAAAAAATTGATAAAAAAAATTTAAGGTGGGATCACTTATACCATAAATTATTGGGAAAAATGTGTGTCATTTTAAGAGAGAGAAAGAGATAGATAAAGGAGGAGAGATAATTGACAAAAAAATAAAAGTGTGGATCTCACCTCTCTGTGAGAGTGAAAAAATATAAGTTGTGTCATTTAAAAGTATAAACATTTTTTCCTAATTTATTAGTAGAAGAAAAAAAATTTCTTTTATAAGGAGAAAATAACTGCCCCTATTACTTATTAGGGAAAGAGGTGTGTGCAGGATGCGTTGATGAGAGCATGGCCGTTGGTACACGAGGCAGTGGTGGACCCAACGAGGGAGCCCTTCGAAAGGGCCAATGGAGAGGCAGCGTACGCGTACTACCTTAAGCAACCTGAGATGAACGAGTTAATGGTGAAGGCCATGTCAGGTGTATCAGTACCCTTCATGAGGGCCATGTTGGAGGGCTATGATGGCTTTCAAGGTGTTGAGAAGCTGGTTGACGTTGGTGGCAGCGGCGGTGACTGCCTCCGTATGATCTTGCAGAAACACCCCACCGTCAAAGAAGGGATCAACTTTGACCTACCAGAAGTAGTGGCCAAAGCACCACAAATTCCAGGTAAGTAAGGAAGTAAGCTATACATTGCTTTATTTGCAATTATTTTTTTTTTTTTTAAGATACGAGAATAATTTGGTTTCGTGTTTGAATTCCTTTAGGGTTCCATTTTTTGATATTGCTGGAAACAAATTATTTCATGAAAAAAAAAAATTATGTAATATGAATAGTATATAATTATAATGAATTTTTTTTTTCTTTCTGTGTCACGTCAGCCTGATAATATATGAGGAAATAAAAAAATAAAATAATTTTAATACTATAATTATATACTGTTCGTAGTACATATATTGTTGGAGATTATATGTAACTGTAACGTATCTTGTTTGAATTCTTTGTAACGTATATAGTTTGAATTCTTTGTAACCGTAGGACTGTTTAGATAGAGTATTTATTTGTTTTAGTCTGTTACGTTGTTAGCTGTTAGCAAATCGCTGATCTTGTGCTAATCATTTATTGTATGTTCGCCTATTTGAAGGCTACCGATGAATGAGATAAACACAGTTGAAATATCAAGTTTACCTTGGTATCAGAGCAATCCTAGTATACACGTTTCCGCATTCCCTTTCAGTGCGAAAGCTGGTTCATTTAACATGGCACCAGGTGGTGGCAGCAAGTCCAAAACAACTGATCCTAGTTCGCCATTTTACTTGGCTGGATCCGACAGTCCAGGTCTCTTGTTAACGACTATCATGCTGCGTGGTGAGGCCAACTATGACAACTGGGCCAAGCTAATGAAAAACGCATTGAAGGCGAAAAACAAATTGGATTTTGTGACCGGTTCAGTCAAGAAACCAGGAGAGGATGATGCCGAAGAGTGGCGCGCCTGGGAGATGTGCAATTCGATGCTCAATGGTTGGATTCACAACACCATTGATGCAAAACTTCAACCATTCATCAAGTGCTTTGATGACGTCAAGGACTTATGGAATGACCTAGAGGAAAGGTATGTAGTGCAAAACTTTCCAAGGCAGTATCAACTGAAATCCAGTTTAGCCAATATCAAGCAACATGGAGATAGCGTTGGTGATTATTACACCAAACTCAGGGCTGTATGGGACAATCTGGAAGGAAGCAAAACTCGCAAGTCTTGCGATTGTGGTGATAAGTGTGCCATTGCCAAAGCAATCGAGGAGGAGCAAGAGCATGATCGCGTTTATCAATTTTTGATGGGGCTGGATGAATCTACATTTGGCAATCTGAGATCCCATATCCTCAACACTTCTCCTTTTCCTAGTGTCAACAAAGTGTACGCAATTGTCACTCAAGAGGAGACCCATCGTAGTATTTCTCGCGTTCAAGATGAGAGGAGTCAGGTAGTGGGATACTCAGCCCAAACCGATTCCATGAAGCAGTCAGACACGTCCATGCAGCAGCGGATGGTTCCTAACAAACCACAAGACAGAATACCTTGCCCTCATTGTGGCAGGACCAATCACGACCCTTCCAAATGCTGGAACGTTCATGGTTTTCCACCAAACAGGAGTGGTCGCAGACGAGGAAGGGGAGGACGTTCGGCAGGACGTTATACGCATGCTCATGCGACGTTTGCAATGGATGCCTCACACCCAGTTGCTGCTAACTCTCTTCCTCCAGACGTCTCCCATTCTGCCTCTTCTCAAGTTGCTGCACACTCCGTTTTGACCCCAGAAATTGTGAACAACTGTTAACATTGGTAGACCAGCCTCAGTCACATGAAAAATTATTTGGTAAGCGTATTCATTCTCAATGGCTCATTGATAGTGGGGCCTCACGTCATATGACAGGCACTTTGGCTTTATTAGCTGACATTACACCTATTCCCCCTCTATCTGTGACTCTACCAAATGGTTCTATTACTTATGCTGCAAAACAAGGCTCGATGGTGTTTAATACAAACTTCAGCTTGTCAAATGTTTTATATGTGCCTAACTTACGCTACAATCTCATCTCTGTTTCCCAATTGCTTCACTCCAAGAGCAGTAGCGTTACATTTACTGATAAAAAGTGCATTTTGCAGGACCAAGTGCTGAAGAGGGAGATTGGTTTGGGTGAACTTCATGAAGGAGTCTATGTGTTTCAGCCTTCATGTGCTTCAGCTTCGGCAGTTCAACCAGGAGAGTCAATTGACTTGTGGCACAACAGGCTAGGCCATGCATCCTATGATATCTTATCTCTGGTTCCAGAATTTAAAGCTTTGCAAAATAAAGTAGTATGTAAGGCATGTGAAGTTTGTCATTGTGCCAAGCAAACTAGATCAATGGTTCCTATAAGTTTTTCTCGCAGCAAAGAATGTTTTGATTTAATCCATTGTGACACTTGGGGTCCTTATCAAAATTCTTCTTCTTCTGGTGCACGTTATTTCTTAACTGTGGTGGATGACTATAGTAGGCATGTATGGGTTTTTATGTTGCCGATAAAAGTGAAACTTATGATCGGATGTGCAAATTTCTTGCTATGGTTCTGAACCAATTTGGTAAAATCGTAAAAATAATAAGGTCTGATAATGGTACTGAGTTCAAATCTAATAACATGGTGAAACTCTTGAATGAAAAAGGTATTTTGCAACAAACAACTTGTGTTTATACGCCTGAACAGAATGGGAGAGTCGAAAGGAGGCATAGACATATCCTTAATGTATCACGTGCCTTACTGTTTCATGCAAATCTCCCTGTTGATTTTTGGGAGGAGAGTATTCTTGCTGCTGTTCATATAATTAATAAAACACCTACAAGAGTTCTCCAAGGCAGGTCACCACATGAAGAATTGCATGGAGTTCAACCAGATTATACATACTTGCGCACGTTCGGTTGCCTGTCATTTGCTAATACAAGACCGAAACCAACTGACAAGTTTGCTCCACGTTTGCGACGATGTGTTTTCATCGGATATGCAATAGGGCAGAAAGGTTGGAGATTGTTTGATATAGAAGCGCAACAAAGCTTTGTGTCCAGGGATGTAAAATTTTTTGAAAATATTTTACCTTTTCGCGAAGCTCCAGTACAATCTGTTTCTGCACCAAATTCTCGTGTGCCTACAGAACCAAATTACTTTGACGAAGGCCAAATTGTCCATGACGGTTCTGATGCATCAAATGACAGCCCAACGCCTAGTGGATCATGTGTTCCTCTGGACGATAAGGGGAGTGTTTCGCTGGAAGCAACACCAACTAACGAAGTTGCCGCTAGGGAGTCCTCCTTACTAGAAAGAAGTTCGAGTTCTAGTGATGCATCAACCCTACAGCAGTTGCTGGAAGCAAATCTGCGTCAAACAGTCACACGCCAGCACCGTACCAGGAAGCAGCCATCTTATTTGCAGGACTATGCATGTCAAGTAGCTGAAACACACACTCCTTCATCTCTCCCTACTCAAACCAATGTGACCTCAGGTACTCGGTATCCTATGTGCAATTATCTTAGCCTCACTAACTTTTCTAAGCAACATCAAGATTTTGTTGCAGCTATTGACACAGGTCATGAACCACGTACATTTCAAGATGCTATAAGAGACTCCCGATGGGTGGAGGCAATGAGGGCTGAAATCACAGCCTTAGAAGACAACCATACATGGTGCCTCACGGATTTACCTCCAGGGAAGCGTGCTCTTCCAAGCAAGTGGGTGTTTAAAATAAAATATCGTTCTGATGGAACGGTGGAACGGTATAAGGCAAGATTGGTGATTGCAGGTAATTATCAGATTGCCGGAGAAGATTACAGTGAGACTTATGCACCAGTGGCAAAGATGGTGAGTGTACGTACATTGCTTGCAGTGGCTGCAACAAGAAACTGGGAGTTGCACCAGCTTGATGTTCATAACGCATTCTTGAATGGAGAAATAAGTGAGGAAGTTTACATGAGATTTCCCCCTGGATTCAGTACTGGGTCTAAGCATAAAGTATGTCATCTTACAAAGTCATTGTATGGTTTGCGCCAATCACCCCGAAACTGGTTTTCCAAACTCAGCAGTTCGTTGACGGCATATGGATTTGTTCAGTCAAAAGCTGATTACACGCTCTTTACTATGCAAAAAGGGGAGGTGTCTCTTGCACTTTTAGTTTATGTCGACGACATCATCTTAGCAGGTAATAATTCACATGCTTGTCTTGCAATCAAGGAGTATCTAAATCAGTGTTTTAAAATAAAAAACCTGGGTAGTCTGAAATATTTTTTGGGTATTGAAATTGCCCGCAGCAAGAAAGGAATATTTTTATGTCAGCGTAAGTATGCCCTGGATATTCTTTCTGATTCCGGGCTCAGTGGATGTAAACCGGCGATTTCCCCCATAGAACAAAATCATCGTCTTGCCTTGGATGACAGACCAGTATATGAGAACCCTGAACGGTATAGAAGACTCATTGATAAGTTGATTTACCTCACTATCACAAGACCCGACCTGAGCTATGTTGTTCATATCCTTTCTCAATTCATGCATTCACCACGCCTAGCTCATTATGAGGCTGTTCTCCGGGTTCTTCGATATGTAAAGAGAGATCCTGGTCAAGGACTTCTCCTCAAATCGGATTGTGACCTAAAAATTCATGCCTATTGTGATTCGGATTGGGCTTCATGTCCTCTTACCAGACGATCTATCACTGGTTTCTTTATTATGTTGGGTTCTTCACCCGTATCCTGGAAGACCAAGAAACAAGTAACGGTGTCTCGCTCTTCTGCAGAAGTAGAGTATAGATCAATGGCTGCAGCTACAGCAGAGATTGTGTGGCTCAAGTCGTTTCTCACCTCTCTTGGGGTCACTCACTCAAGTCCTATGGAATTGTTTTGTGATAACCAAGCTGCTTTACACATTGTAGCGAATCCGGTGTTTCACGAGCGTACCAAGCATATTGAGTTAGATTGCCACTTTGTACGTGAACATATTCTAGCCAAGCATAGTACAACAGCTCATGTGCCTTCTCGTTCCCAACTTGCTGATTTGTTTACTAAAGCCTTGGGACAACGCAAGCTTCTTAGTTTTCTTCCCAAGTTAGGCATTTCATCCTTACATACTCCTGTAACCGTAGGTTTGAATTCTTTGTAACGTATATTGTTTGAATTCTTTGTAACCGTAGGACTGTTTAGATAGAGTATTTATTTGTTTTAGTCTGTTACGTTGTTAGCTGTTAGCAAATCGCTGATCTTGTGCTAACCATTTATTGTATGTTCGCCTATTTGAAGGCTACTAATGAATGAGATAAACACACAGTTGAAATATCAAGTTTATCTTTTTT